>NC_069501.1:462160739-462445102 GCF_027579735.1 Bombina bombina
TTCTTCTTTTAAAAAGATGTTCCCCATTCCTGATTCACAGCTCGAGCTTTGGGGGGCCATTCCTGAGGTGGATGGTGCTATTTCCACTCTCGCTAAGTGAACGACTATCCCACTCGAAGATACCTCTTCGTTCAAGGAGCCCATGGACAAAAAATTGGAGCCCATGTTAAGGAAGATGTTCCTGCTCATGGGGTTCGTTTTTCATCCAGCAGCGGCAGTCGCTGCGGTGGCTGAAGTTGCTACCTATTGGTGTGACGCTCTGTCAGCTACCCCCCTCGAGGAAATACAGGAATGAATCAAGGCCTTAAGGGTAGCTCATTTGTTCATCTGTGATGCAAATATGCAAATTATTCGCCTGAATGCCAAGACTTCAGGTTTTTCTGTTCTGGCCCTCAGGGCTCTGTGGTTAAAGTTGTGGTCTGTGGACATGACTTCCAAGTCTAGATTACTTTCCCTCCTGTTCCAGGGAAAGGTTCTCTTTGGTCCAGGTTTATTATATCCACAGTCACGGGGGGCAAGGGTTCTTTTCTACCGCAGGATAAGAAGAATAAGCCTAATGGTTCTACTTTTCGTTCAGATAAGTCTCAATGCCATCAGCCTTCCACGAAAACCAAGCAATCCAAGGGATCTTGGAAGCCAGCTCTCTCTTGGAACAAGACCAAGCAGAGTAAGAAGCCCGCAGAGACAAAATCGGCATGAAGAGGCGGCCCCGATCCGTCTCTGGATCGCGTAGGGGGCAGACTGTCTTTTTTTGCTGCAGAGGCCTGGATAAGAGACGTTCAGAACCCTTGGGTTCTGGAGGTCATAGCCCAGGGCTACAGGATAGGATTCAAGACTCATCCATCCAGAGGTAGATTCCTCTTGTCAAATCTATATTCAGGACCAGAGAAGAGAGACTCCTTCCTAAGTTGTGTGAGGGATCTCTCCTCTTTTGGAGTTATCACCTAAATCCCTCTAGCAGAAAGAGGTCTGGGGTATTATTCAAACCTTTTCATGGTCCTAAAGAAGGAGGGCACGTTTCGCCCAATTTTGGTCCTAAAGTGCCTAAACAAGTTTTTGTCCGTCAGTCCCATTGTTCAAAATGGAGATGATCAGATCGATTCTGCCCTAGTTCAAGAGGGTCAATAGATTTGAAGGATTCTTGCCTTCATGTGCCAATCCTCAAGGACCACTTCGAGTTCCTAAGATTCACATTTTTGGACCAACACTACCAGTTTGTGGCCCTACCTTTCAGTCTGGCGACTGCCCCAAGAGTCTTTACGAAGGTTCTGGGAGCGCTGCTCGCAGTGGCAAGAGCCAGAGGTATTGTAGTGGCCCATTATTTGGACGATATTCTGGTCCAGGCTCCATCCTACAGTCTTGCGGAGGACCACTCGAAGGCTCTGCTTCTTATTCTCCGATCCCATGAATGGAAGGTAAACAAAGGAAAGAGTTCTCTGGTTCCCAGCAACAAGGTGGAATTTTTGGGTACGATAATAGATTGTATTTCCATGAAGATATTCTTGACAGATCAAAGACGTTCCAAGATTGCGTTCAACTGTCTTGCTCTTCAGACCCCCTCAAGGACATCTGTGGCCAGGTGTATGGAGGTGATTGGACTTATGGTATCCAGCATAGATGTCATTCCATTCGCCAGGTCCAATCTCAGACCTCTTCAGTTATGCATGTTGAGACAGTGGAACGGTGATCACTCAGATCTATCCCAACAGATATCTCTGGACATTTGAACGAGGGAATCCCTCTCATGGTGGATCCATCCGGGACAACTATCCCCTGGGATATCCTTCCTGAGACCATCCTGGGAGATTGTGACCACGTACGCAAGTCTATCAGGATGGGGAGCTGTTTGGGGTGCCAGAAGGGCACCGGGCAGGTGGACTCGAGAGAAGTTGAGTCTACCGATAAATATTCTGGAACTCAGGGTGATATTAAACGCTTTGAGGGCTTGGCCACCTCTGGGGTCGTCCCAATTCATCAGGTTCCTGTCGGACAACATTATCTCGGTAGCTTACATAAACCATCATGGGGGAATGAGAAGCTCTCTAGCCATAAGGAAAGTATCTCGGATTCTGGAGTGGGCAGAGAACCACAATTGTTCGCTCTCAGTGATATACATTCCAGGTGTGGACAACTGGGAAGCAGATTTCCTCAGCAGACATGTTTCATCCGGGGAAATGGTCTCTCCACCCCGAGCTGTTCGCGGAGATCTGCATCAGATGGGGGACGCCGGAGATAGTCCTCATGGTGTCCAGACTCAACTTCAAGCTACCCAGATATGGGTCGCGGTCCAGGGATCCCCAGGCAGAGCTGATAGATGCCTTAGTGGTGCCCTGGGAGTTCAACCTACTTTATATTTTTCCACCGTTGCCACTTCTACCTCGTGTAGTGGCCCGCATCAAGCAGGAGCAAGCTTTGGCTATTCTGATTGCTACGGCATGGCCGCGGAGGACGTGGTTTGTGGATCTGGTGGGATGTCATCATCTCCTCTATGGAGGTTACCATGTCGCAGAGATCTGCTGGTTCAGGGTCCATTTCTACACCAAAATCTTGATTCTCTGAGGCTGACTGCGTGGTAATTGAACACCTAGTCTTAGCCAAGAGAGGATTTTCTGAGAGAGTGATTGATACTCTCATTCAGGCCAGGAAGCCGGTCACTCGGCGCATCTATCATAAGGTGTGGAGGACCTACTTGTCTTGGTGTGAGGAACGTGGATATACCTGGCACAAGGTTAGGGTATCCAGGATTCTGGCCTTTCTCCAGGATGGTCTGGATAAGGTTCTTGCTGCCAGTTCCTTAAAGGGTCAGATTTCTGCCTTTTTCTGTACTGTTGCACAAAAACCTAGCGGAGCTTCCTGATATTCATTCCTTTGTCCAGGCTCTGTCTAGGATCACACCTGTTTATCGAAATTTTGCTCCTCCTTGGAGCTTAAATTTGGTTCTTAAGATCTTGCAGAGGGCTCCATTTGAGCCTGTGCATGCGCTTGACATTAAACTTCTTTCCTGGAAAATCCTATTCCTACTGGCTATTGCATCGGCTCGCAGAGTCTCTGAGTTAGCGGCTTTGCAATGTGAGCTTCCTTACCCGGTTTTTCACGCTAAGGATGTTCTTCGCACTGGATTGGGATTTCTTCCCAAGGTCATGTCGAATTGTAACATCAATCAGGAAATAATAGTTCCTTTCTTGTGTCCTAAGCCTTCTTTGTCAAAGGAAAGGTTGCTTCATAATTTGGACGTGGTTTGGGCCTTGAAGATTTATCTTCAGGCCACGAAGGAATTCAGACAGACTTCGTCTTTATTTGTTGTGTATTCAGGGAAGCGCTTGGGGTAGAGGGCCTCTTCCACTTCACTGTCTTTTTGGTTGAGGAGCATTATCCATCTGGCCTATGAGGCAGCAAGACATAAGCCTCATCAGAGGATTACGGCTTCTTGGGCCTTTAAGAACAAGGCTTCTAAGGAGCAGGTTTGTTAGGTGGGGACTTGGTCTTCCTTACATACTTTTGCAAAATTCTACAAATTTTATGTTTTTGCTTTGGCGGAAGCAGCTTTTGGGAGAAAGGTTCTGCAGGCTGTGGTGCCCTCAGTTTAGGGACCGCCTCCTTTTACCCTCCGTTTTTTTCATTCAGTGTGCTCTAGAGCTTGGGTATTTGTTCCCACAAGTAATGAATGAAGCAGTGGACTCTCCTCCCATTAAGATGGAAAACATAAATTATGCCTACCTGATAATTTAATTTCCATATGTGGGAGGAGAGTCCACTGCTCCCGCCCGTTTCTCTGGTGGGCGGACCGAAATTTATTTTTATTCTTCTGGCACCATTTATACCCTAATATTTCTCCTACTGTTCCTTGTTCCCTCGGCAGAATGACAGGGGGATGAGGAGAGTGCGGGAGGTATTTAAGCCTTTGGCTGGGGTGTCTTTGTCTCCTTCTGGTGGCCAGGTTCTTAATTCCCACAAGTAATTAATGAAGCAGTGAGCTCTCCTCCGACAGATGGAAATTAAATTATCAGGTAAGCATAATTTATGTTATTACATTGATTATCATTAGCTCCTGTTTGGTATAACTGTTTAATCATGCTTACAAAATCCCTGACTACGCAAATGTACCTAGAAAAATTTATGCTGTTTTGAAGGCAAAGGGCGGTCAGACCAAACATTAATTTGATCTAGATTTTTGTTCTGTTCATTTACTTTGCATTTTGTAAAACTATTAACATTTCTAACCATTCTTACTTTACAGCAGTTTTCACACCTGCCTAAAACTTTTGCACAGTACTGTGTATGTATGTATGTATGTGTGTGTGTGTGTGTGTGTGTATATATATATATATATATATATATATATACACACAAAATTCTGTAGGAAACAACACACTTTGAATTTGAAACAAAGTTACAAAGCTAGAGCTCAAAGATTTGACACCATCCAGATACACTGGAAATAGTTTATATTGTGATTGAATATATAATCTTTAAAGTGCCAGTGCAATACAACATAGAGCATTTAACAACTCATAACTAAAAACTAAAAAATATGTAAAACTAGGACCGGTCCAGGTGAAAATGGCAAGCTGATTGTAAAAATAGATGCTTCCTAATATTTCACAAATATATGATAAAACCTAAAACATGCTACAATTGACAGAGATTTGACAAGTGACTGTGCACAACGATTGGTAAACCTCTCTTCTCGATATCAGTTTTATTAAATCCTTAATGGGTCTGAGACATCGTTTGTTGAGGTTCTTGTCCTTGCGCCTATTCAATTGTAGCATGTTTTAGGCTTTATCATATATTTGTGAAATATTAGGAAGCATCTATTTTTACAATCAGCTTGCCATTTTCACCTGGACCGGTCCTAGTTTTACATATTTTTTAGTTTTGAGTTGTTAAATGTTCTATGTTGTATTGCACTGGCACTTTAATGATTATATATTCAATCACAATATAAACTATTTCCAGTGTATCTGGATGGTGTCAAATCTTTGAGCTCTAGAGTGACACAGTGTGTGAATAAACGTAACTTTGTTTCAAATTCAAGATGTGTTGGTTATTTACTTTAAAAGAGTGCTGAAATCCCAGTCTTTAATAGGTGTCTTTTATTTTAAAGCACCTGAATCTCACTTATATTGTATATTATAAATAATTAATTTTACTTACAAGAAGCTGGTATTTCATTCTACTTATTAGTAAAAATACCGAGCTATTTTGATACAACACTTTAACCCCTTAACGACGCAAGTCGTACAGGGTACGTCGCACGCAACCTGGTCTTAAAAGACCAGCGACGTACCCTGTACAACATTAGGGGTTTAAATCGGCTGGAAGCGATCCTGCTCACTTCCAGACGCTTTCCAGTTATTGCAGTGATGCCTCGATATCGAGGCATCCTGCAATAACACCCCTTGGCCATCCGATGCAGAGAGAGCCACTCTGTGGCCCTCTCTGCACCGGACATCAATGGCCGGTATCGTTGGTGGGTGGGACCTTTTATTTTAGTACTGGCAGACTTTATGCCAGTACTTAAGATGGCGGGGACAATTGTGGGGTGGGGGAGGGAAGGGAGCTGTTTGGGAGGGATCAGGGGGTCTGATGTGTCAGGTGGGAGGCTGATCTCTACACTAAAGCTAAAATTAACCCTGCAAGCTCCCTACAAACTACCTAATTAACCCCTTCACTGCTAGCCATAATACACGTGTGATGCACTGCAGCATTTAGCTGCCTTCTAATTACCAGAAAGCAACGCCAAAGTCATATATGTCTGCTATTTCTGAACAAAGGGGATCCCAGGGAAGCATTTACAACCATTTGTGCCATAATTGCACAAGCTGTTTGTAAATAATTTCAGTGAGAAACCTAAAATTGCGAAAAAATTAGTTTTTTTTTAAATTTGATCGCATTTGGCAGTGAAATGGTGGCATTAAATATACCAAAATGGGCCTAGATCAATACTTTGGGTTGTCTACTACACTACACTTAAGCTAAAATTAACTCTACAAGCTCCCTACATGCTTCCTAATTAACCCCTTCACTGCTGGGCATAAAACACGTGTGGTGCGCAGTGGCATTTAGCAGCCTTCTAATTACCAAAAAGCAACTATTTTTTGGTATTTCTGAACAAAGGGGATCCCAGAGAAGCATTTACAACCATTTATGCCATAATTGCATAAGTTGTTTGTAAATCATTTCTGTGAGAAACCTAAAGTTTGTGAAAAAGTGAACATTTTTTTTATTTGATCGCATTTGGCGGTGAAATGGTGGCATGAAATATACCAAAATGGGCCTAGATCAATACTTTGGGATGTCTTCTAAAAAATATATATACATGTCAAGGGATATTCAGGTATTCCTGACAGATATCAGGGTTCCAATGTAACTAGCGCTCATTTTGAAAAAAGTGGTTTTGAAATAGCTAAGTGCTTCTTGTATTTATTTCCCTATAACTTGCAAAAAAAGCAAAGAACATGTTAACATTGGGTATTTCTAAACTCAGGACAAAATTTAGAAACTATTTAGCATGGTTGGTTTTTGGTGCTTGTAGATGTGTAACAGATTTTGGGGGTCAAAGTTAGAAAAAGTGTGTTTTTTTCCATTTTTTCCTCATATTTTATAATATTTTTAATAATAAATTATAAGATATGATGAAAATAATGGTATCTTTAGAAAGTCCATTTAGTGGCGAGAAAAATTGTATATAATATGTGTGGGTACAGTAAATGAGTAAGAGGAAAATTACAGCTAAACACAAACACAGCAGAAATGTAAAAATAGCCCTGGTCCTTAAGGGAAAGAAATTGAAAAATGGCCTTGGTCCTTAAAGGGACACTGTAAAATTGTTTTTCCATAAATGTATTTTAAATGACTTGTTATACCAACTGCAGAGTATAAAATATTTGAGAAATTGCATTTTTGGGTTTATTTGTGTATCTGAAGTAGCTGGTTTTGTGCTTTGAAACCCCAGCCTATTACAATGGGTTGAGCTTCAGGTAATATCAGATCTCATTATGTTATCACTTTCATGCACACAGACTTGCTTCCTTATCTTATATTTGTCTGGAACACCAAAGCTCAATACATAGAGAGAACAATGGAAAATTATCATTTTATTACTTAACTATCATGCCCCCACTGAGGGTGTAATCTCTTCTGCTGACTGTGTTCAGGGCCGGACTGGGACCAAAAAGAGGCCCGGGCATTTTAGGGCCAAAGAGGCCCACCACCCCCCCCCCCCCCCCAAAAAAAAAAAAATTAAGTCAATCATAGTTTAGGTTACTAGTACTAGTAGTCATCAATCAAGTTAGTCAACTGTTTACATACTGTCTGTTATTATATGACATGTTATATATAAAACCGCCGGTCAGTGCGGTCACCTTACCTGCTGCCCTGTCGGCCACCTGCTGAGTCGCAGGCAGCCTCCTCAGCCCTGACAATGACGTCCTCCTCCTGACCTCCTCCTCCTCCATCATGAGAGTCAGGACCCGGCCCGGGCCCAGCCAGCCAGGGCAACATATTTCCGGCCTCGCCGCCTGCTCCAGCCAGGCCTGAGGTGAGGCCTCCAGCATCTAGTCTTCTCCACCCTTGGCGCCCTACACGAGACAAGTCACGTGGTGGTGGTGGTGGACCTGTCACCCGGCCGGCACGAGGCAATGCGGCATGTGTGCAGACGCGTGCAGGGCGTGTGTCTATCACACTTTGCGCGCCAAAAATTCCAGTCTCCAGGCAGATTCCATGGGCCTCGCCCTCCTCCCCATTCTAATTGGCCCGGCCGCACATGCGCACTGCTTCCGGCCCGGCCCCTGTTCCAGACACTGTCTCCAGGCAGATTCCATGGGCCTCGCCCTCCTCCCCATTCTAATTTGCCAGACCGCACATGCACACTGCTTCCGGCCCGGCCCCTGTGAGTGACGCGCTGACGTCGGACTCGGAGTCTGACGTCACTCAAAGGGGCCGGCGCCGGAAGCAGTGCGCATGACTGTCGTGCGGCCGGCCAATCAGAAAAGGGGGAGGCGGCCCATGGAATCGGAAATGTAGATGGTGCGGCGGCCCTGAAAGTCAGGATGGGCTGGCTGCCTGGGCCTGGCTGATGATGATCAGCAATCATCATAACAATTTCAATTTGCAATTTCACAGCCAGGCCCAGCAGAGCAGAGAGAGACTAGTTGGTTGTGGGCCGGGCCTACCGTACGACGGCCGCATGCGCACCGCCACCTCCAGGCTCCATGGGCCATGGCAGTAGTCAGTAGTACTAGTGAGTCTAACAAACTGAAGAAATTCAAGAGAAACAAAACATAAAAACATAATTACAATTTCAAAGATAAGATTTATTAAATAAATATAAAAAATAAAAAAAAAGGTGTCAAATTTTTTTTGTGTGGCGTGACTGACTGAGGTCGCAGTGGGCGGAGCTGTGGGCGGGGCTAAAATACATTGCGGCCTACCGGGCAAATGCCAGGTATGCCCGATGGCCAGTCCGGGCCTGGCTGTGTTTACTTAGGCTTGTCAATAGCGTATACGCAAGTATCAAAACTTTCAGTATAGGTTGGGAAACCACAAGCTAAATCAGCTATTTCAAATGCTGAAATATGAGTAAAGGAGCTACATGCAACCAATTTAATACACTCTAGCAGGTAAAAAGGATCATTGGGAATAATTTAAAGGGGAGAAAGTTTTTGGGTGAACTGTCCCTTTAAGGGGTTAAATTTAATTAGCAGTTTTTCCATCTGCCTTTTTCTAAAAAAACTTTCATATATATATATATATATATATATATATATATATGTGTGTGTACATCTGTCACTCCAGTTATTTATTTCACATATTTCAGCCTGCCTCCTTCGTATCCTGTTTTTTTATTGTTAGCTGATATTTCTCTTCTTGCTTCTCATAAGCATCTGTAGTGACCTGTCCTTACTATTCACTTTTATGTGTAAATTGCCTCTTTTGATCTCTTGATCTTGCATCTCCTATTTTCTGTCACATCACCCTTAAAGGACCATCAATGCAGTAGAATTGCATAATTAACAAGTAATAAAAAGACAATGCAAAAACACCTACTCTGAATTTCAAATAAGCAGTAGATTTTTTTCTGACAAATGTATTTTCCCCCCCCCATTTTCCAGGCCCCTGTATCATGTGACAGACATCAGCCAATCACAGACTAGTATATGTATACCCTGTGAGCATGCTCAGTAGGATCTTGTTCCCCAGAAAGTGTGTATATAAAAAGACAAAAAAATGATAATGGAAGTAAATTGGAAAGTTCTTAAAACTTGATGCTCTATCTGAATCATAAAAGTTTATTTTGACTTGAGTGTCCCTTTAAAGGGACATTAAAGTCAAAATTGTATTCCCTATAAAAGATCAATCATAGCTAGTAAAAAAAATTACAATTAATTTGTTCCCTTTCCTGTAATTTAACTGAAAAAGGTTGTTTTCCACTGTCTCTAAAAAGCTGAAGTGCATACTGCTGTTTCTAGGACTTACCCTGGTACACACTACGCAGTGGTTGCTTGATGATTTTAGGAATTCCTTTATGTCTTTTTATAACTGGCCACAGCAGAGGACATAATATTAATATAGTTTAGAGGTTTTTCAGGAACTTTACGTGCCTGTGTGTGTGTATATGTATGTATATGTGTGTGTGTATATGTTTTTATGTATATATGTGTGTGTGTGTGTGTATATATATATATATATATATATATATATATAAGTTTTGTACCCTACAGACAACTCACTTTTTTCTTTTTATTTCATCTGTATTTCTTTTCTTTCCCTATCACAACCCCCTTCATCCCACTCTTTTTACTTTTTTTTTGTTCACTCATTACATATTCCTTTGCTTTCCCTAACATTTAGCTCCTTTTTATACTAATATTTCTTCAATTTCCATCCTGTTATCTATTTTCCTTCTACCTTGATATATTTGACCTATTTTTTTTATCATTATTTTTTTTTTACTTTTGTTTGTTATTCAGAAAGAGAATACAATTTGAAGCTAGTTTCCAATTTACTTTGTTTTGTTCTCTTGGTATTCTTTGTGGAAAAGGAAAATTAGATAGGCTCAGGAGCTGCAGATTGGTGGCTGCACATTTGTGCTTCGTTATTTGCTCACCCATTGTGTGAACTAGCTCCCAGTAGTGCATTGCTGCATTTTCAACTAAGGATACCAAGAGAATGAAGCAAATTAGATAATAGAAGCAAATTGGAAATTTGTTTAAAATTATATTCTCTATCTGAATTATGAAAGATAACCTTTGGGTTTCATGTCCCTTTAAGGTATGCAGAAATTTAAATTCTGTACATTTATTCTTAATTGTTCTATCTCAAATGAATATTCAAAATAAATGCACTGGTGGCCTCTTGCATATGATAATATGTAACTAGTATGTACCTCTCTATACTTAGGAACAGGTATACTGTTATAGTTTGTCTGTCAAGGAAACATTCACTAGTCTATTCTGTTTTAAAGTTAGACAAACATCGAATTTCTTCCTGAGCCAGTGAAATTACTTTTCATTTTGAACAGTGTGACTTTATTTTCCAGCTTAATTTGTGCATATTGACAAACTCTGTAGAAGCGCATGAGGTAAATTATTGCCTCAAGTTATTCACATGGACCAACATCTCCATCCTGTCACATGGGTGAATATGCTTGTGGGGGAAAAAAAATAATAAAATAATGAAGCCCCTGTACCCAGAGGCCTCCCAAAATTGTATTTCCCCTCACTTCCTATGGGGGACAAAAAACATTCTGTGTTGGTATCACAATATCTTATGACCTCACAAACCCCTTCCTCAAAATGACTAGTGTAATGTTATACTGCTGCAAGGTCAGAGTAATGTCAGTGTGGGGGGATGTAATATAAATGATTTGCCACATTTGGATGTTCTGTAGTTACCATTGTTTTCTCTTTATTGTGTGAATCATATGAGACCCCCAGACCAACCCCTTCACCAGTAATACTTGCCTCAAATCCCATTACAATATTAACCCTCACAGCTAAGAAACAACTGTCATACACCCAACAAATATTTCTTAAAGGGCCATTAAACCCACATTTTCTCTTTAATGATTCAGATAGAGAATACAATTTTAAACAACATTCCAATTTACTTATATTATCTAATTTGCTGCAATCTTTAGATATCCTTTGTTAAAGAAATAGCAATGCACATTGATGAGCCAATCACACAAGGCATCTATGTGCAGCCACCAATCAGAAGCTACTGAGCGTATCTAGATATGCTTTTCAGGAAAGCATATCAAGAGAATGACGCAAATTACATAATAGAGGTAAATTAGAAAGTTGTTTAAAATGGTATACTCTATCTGAATCATTAAATAAAAAATGTAGGTTTAATGTCCCTTTAAGCCTATTTGAAAAGCCATCTACAGTCTTCACGCACTTAAAGGCATTCAAAGTAATTAATTAATTCAGTATTAAAGGGACACTGAAGTCAAAATAAACGTTTATGATTCAGAAAGATCATGCAGTTTTAAGACGGTTTCCAATTTACTTCCATTAGTAAATTTTGCAGTGTCTTTTTATAATCACACTTTCTGGGGAGCAATGATCCTACTGAGCATGTGCACAAGCTCACGGGGTATATGTATACTAGTCTGTGATTGGCTGATGTCTGTCACATGATACAGGGGGCTGGAAAATGGGAGAAAAATGAATTTGTCAGAAAAAAATCTACTGCTTTTTTGAAATTCAGAGAAAGTGCTATTGCATTGTATTTTTATTATGCACTTGTTAATTATGTAATTCTACTGCACAGAGTGGTCCTTTAAAGGAATAAGGCTGTGTCAGAACTGAACCTCCCCTCTTTTGATTGGTTTATCCATGTTAATTGTTTCTGATAGTCCTCTCACTTTTTAAATCTGCAATAAGCTGTTTAATCGAATAAGGAAGCCTGTAACAATAATTAAAGGGACATAAACGTCTTTACAGCTCCATCATACTACCTAGCAGCAGCTTTTGCCTTTTTAATGCCTTAATACTCATTGCTTCTGCTCAAAATAACGTAACTATAATGTACCAGTGTGCATGGGTTATCCACATGAATATCTAATGCAAAGCTAGAACTCTATGGATTTACAGCAAAAATTTACTCAATAATTAAAGGGACATGAAACAAAACATTTTTCTTTCATGATTCAGATATAACACATTTTTTAACAAGTTTTGAATTTACTTTTATTCACAATTACGCTTCATTATCTTGGTATCCCTTGTTAAAGGAGCAGCAATGCACTCCTGGGAGCTAGCTGAACACATCAGCAGGCCAATGACAAGTCAACTCTGAGACTATTTGTGAATGCTTTTTAATAAACCAAACTGAAAAAATTAGATAATAGTATAAAATTGGAAAGTTGTTTAAAATTGTATGCTCTACCTGAATAATGAAGAACAAAGTTGTGGTTTTCCTGTCCCTTTAATGTCGAGTTTTAAGGCTAATACCACCTCCTTTTTTTTTTCCTGAAAAAAAAGCAGTATTTGCCTTAAAAAATCACAAATGTGCGTATGTGTGTTTATATATATATATATATATATATATATATATATATATATATATATATATATATAAAATTTGGCGGCAGGTTGTGGGAATGTTAGCCTCAGATATTGGCAGGTATGTTGCTATAAACTTACTATATATACTGTGTGTGCGACTGTGCGTGTATATATATATATATATATATATATATATATATATAAAAATTCTTAAGTGGCAAAAGCTTACATTAATGCCAGATTTTAAGTTCCAAATGAAATGTTAAAAAGCAATGAAATTCTAGTCCCAGACCCAACATAATATCATATTTTTTGAGGGGTGTTTCACTTCACATTTTTCATGCTTTTTTAAATGTTTCATTGGTAACTTAATCTTTGGCATTAAAGTTACTTTAAACAGTATGGGATTGCAATATAAAATGTTTCATTATGTGGAGTGAAAAAGCTTTACAATATGGAATATACTTTCATTGTATATTGTATCCACTTTACTTGTAATTTAACTTTGAAAATTGTTGGCTTTCTCCATTCCACTGAGTTTTTATAAAGTAATTTCTCCTGAGTTCAGTTATTGACAGATAGAAAACGGACAATAAAAGAGAGTGTGCAAACAAGGCTTTGTGGACTATATGATTGTTAAAGTAACTGTCAGGATTTTAACATCATTATATCTAGCATCTATATATACTGTTTAATATCAGTTTATATAAACATTGCTTACATTTATTCTAAATGTAGTAGGAGGTGCCTCTTATATGAAATTGTGTGAACATTCACTGGCTGATAAGAATAGCTTAAACAGCTGTTTTGTAGTAATCTCCACAAGCATGAATTTAAAGTATCAATTCTTTAACAAATCCTCTCTTAGATACAAAATGCTTTTTTTGTTATTGAAATATGTTCTCTTTATAGAAATGAGAATGTTATTAGTCTTTGATGGGCCTTTTAAAGGTTGCTAAGAATAACAATAATGTGTTTTGTAGCATTATTTTACATGTTGGATGATTCTCTGCCTGTGGTCTTATTGCAGTTAGATATTCCAGTATTAGCAATGCTCTAGCGGAAATATTTTTTTTTTATATTACATTTATAGTTTCCATGTGTCTCCTTTGACTTTCCTTTTGTCTTCATTTCCTTCCTTACATTATCTGTTAGCAATATGCATTTGTGTTCAACAAGTTATGGTGTATTAAAAAATGGAAATGTTATGTGTTTCAGATTACATCATTTATTTAACAATGGCATGTGTGATGTACTGGCTGTAGTAAAATATGTTTGGTTTATTTCTTCTTCGTTTTCATAGAACAGACTTGCAATTTCTGCATAAATTCTTAGACACCACAAGTAATATGTCTGTGGATTTTTTTTTTTCATTTAGGATCTGTTTTCCAGTCCAAATCAACCGCTTGCCGCGGGAGACACTCCTCGCAGTCACTCTTTACGCCACTCCCCTCCCTCCCCCTGGGAGCTCCTCGGAAACCAGCAAACAAAGGCGAAACCCAGAGGCGCTAGGTTGGGTGACCACTCCCCTCTTCAACTTCAGACAGTAGGTTTAAATGTACATTTTTTGACTAACATGACAGCCAACAAATGCTTAGGCACCAGATTCTTTTTCCTGCCAATATTAAACTTACACCTCAATTTATGGTTCTCAACCACAGGTATGGGTTTAAACTCTAGAGGGAAACTCTTACATTTTGAAGATTAAAGGGACAGTAAACGCCTTGAGATTTTTATATATATATACTGTTTAGTTATGTGCAATGAAACAATTTTGCATTATATTTTCATTATTTATTTTGGTACCTTTTCAAGTAATTTAGCTCTGAAAATTGGGCAATTTCTAGTTCTCATGACTTGAAATGTAACTTCTGACTTCAAGGCTAACCCTGCTATGTATTTTTCCCAATTGGCTTTAGCAGATAACAACTGCAAATCAATTTACTTTAAACTAAATTTATAACTGTGGCTAGCCTTGTAGTCTGTTCTCCTCCAAATAAGGCAAATGGTGGGTGGATTTTGGCTAGTGAAGAATAATTGTAGTAAAAAGGATGTTTATTTGTTCTTAAAAAAATAAGCAAAACTATACATTTTTATAAAAACACTACCAGATGGACTATATAAATGAATCATCTACAAAACATTTATGCAAAGAAAAATCTAAAGTTAAAATTAAACCTTTATTTTTCAGATAGAGCATGCAGTTATAACAAGTTTTCCAGTTTATGTCTATTAACACATTTGCTTTGTTCCCTTGCTATCCTTTGGTAAAGTGTATGCTCAGGAGCAGCAATGCACTACCAGAAGCTAGTTGAACACATCAGGTGAGCTAGCTCCCAGTAGTGCATTGCTGTGCATAAGCCTACCTAGGTATGCTCTTCAACAAAGGATAACAAACAAATGAAACAAATTTAATTGAGGTAAATTGCAAATTTATTTTAGTTAACATTGAATGCTCTATCTAAATCATGAAAGTTTAATTTTGATCATAATGTCCCTTTAAATCACACTTCTAAAAAGCATTAAAGTTAACACTCTTTCATCCCATGGCCTCTAGTTATTAAGGTCTGGCGGACCTGATCGCCAAGAGTTGCTGGTGCAACGCCGCACCCTGCAGACTCGCGGCCAATAGGCCGCCAGCAGGGGGGTGTCAATCAACCGGATCGTACTCGATCGGGTTGATTTCCAGCGATGTCTGTCCGCCTGCTCAGAGCAGGCGGACAGGTTATGGAGCAGCGGTCTTTGTGACCGCTGCTTCATAACTTGTGTTTCTGGCGAGCCTGCAGGCTCGCCAGAAACACGGGGCATCAAGCTCCATTCGGAGCTTGATACATATGCTCCCATGTCTGTAATTTTTATTATTATTATTATTTACATTAATCATGACTGCACTTTTTCTGCTAGTTATATTTAAAATTAGTTTTTTTTCCCTCTGTTGTACTGAAATATTGTTTCTAATTGTTTGCAGAGTTTTAACCTGTGGCCGTCGTTTATTGGGTCTCTGGCCAACAACAAAGCATGGTAGTGCCAGTTTCAGTACGCCCAATGTGAACCAGCCAGACAGCATCATCTTGCAGGTGTGACTTTAGCTTATTTACCATGTGTATTAGTATATTATATTTATTTTGTAGCACTATACATGGGTGCAATAAATACAGTGACAAATAAAAAGGAGCATAAGTTTACATTCTGACACTGAAATATTGAAGGTCTTGCTCCTTGGGAGGGTGGTGTAGGTATGAAGTTAGAGGATTGGGTGATTAATTATCCAATCATAGGTAAGATGGGCCAATATTTTTTAGAGGATCAAACAGTGGTATGAGCAGATAAAACAGTTTATCTCTTTAGTTGGGTATGTGCCAGTTTTTAGACAGATGAGTAAATATGTTAACTTTAAAGGGACATGAAACACAATTTTTTTCTTTCATGATTTAGAAATGCATGCAATTTTAAACAACTTTCTCATTTACTTCTATGATCTATTTTGCTCCATTTTCTTGATATCCTTTGCTGAAAAGCATATCTAAATATGCTTAGTAGTTGCTGATTGGTGACTGCACATAGATGCCTCATGTGATTGGCTCACCCATGTGCATTGTTATTTCTTCAGAAAAGGATATCTAAACAGTGAAGCAAATTAGATAATAGAAGTAAATTGGAATGTTGTTTAAAATTGTATTCTCTACCTGAATCATGAAAGAAACATTTTGGGTTTAGTGTCCCTTTAAGTAGACATTTAGGTGCAGCACAAGTATAGGCCGTATTTTCATTATTTCATTATATTTTAACTAGGGCACAGGTGATATAATCAGATGATGGATGAGAGCTGGTTGGTAACCATGGTTACTGATCAGCTGATTATTTCACATGTGCTCTAGCTAAGCTATAATGAAAACCTGGCCTGTTACGGGTACTTGAAAACTGGAGTTGAGCAGCACTGTTGTAGGGGGCACGGGTGGGGCTTAGGGAACTTGAGACAAATAAGAGGCGTGCAGAGGGCGGTTTAAAGAGTGTTTATGAACTTGAGCAGAGGTGTAGGGTCAGCTGCATTAAAGCAGTTTTGTAGGTAGGGAGTCAATTGAATTGTTTGCCAGTAAAGGGGTGTTCAGACTGGTGTGCCTGATATAGAATGTCTGGTGAGGTTGATCAGTATAGAAAAACGTTTTCAAAGAGATTTGTGGAGGAGATCTGAAAGAGTGAAAACAAATTATGGTGTTACAGTAAAGTGGGGGAGGGGAAATAGTAATAAAGTAAATTAGTGGATAATAATGAAGTATTTTGTGTGCTACTCCCCCTCCTCATTATATGCAGCACAGCTTTGATTTCCATTGTATAGTTTATAGATACTCTTTATCACTATACGTATGCGGATGAAGGGATAGTCTCCAATATTCACACAGCTCCTGTAACAATTTGTATGCATTCTTTCCATTGCTTCAATTCTGTTTTCTTTTTTCCCATTAAACCTTGGACCTACTTTATGCACTAAATCTGACTCCGTGCACAGACGCTTAGCCCTACTTTATGCACTAAATCTGACTCCGTGCACAGACGCTTAGCCCTACTTTAATCCTTACTGTGCTTGGCTCCAGGAGAGAAAATGACAATGCGCCAGCTTCTACTATCCACCCATAAATAATTATTATCTTCCTCTGTATTTTATTGTAAGCTGTTTAAGAAAAAAATTCTCAAAGCTGAGCTTAGTAGCATTTAAGCAAAAACATTATTTATTTTATGGAATGCTGTTCCTTCCTTGTGATAAAGAGGAAAGGTCTAATTAGCTACAAAAAGTAGAACTGTGGGGAACCACTAGTGCAGTAGCAGACCTACCTTGCGTTCACATTGCACGGAAGCATTGCACTCACGAGACACGGCATGAGAACTAGCGCAGCGAAGGGGGTACGTCGTGCACCGATGGGCAACAGATTATAAATATATGTATATACACATATTATCACAAAAATATATATGTACATAAGCATATACATATATATTTACTGGGAACATGCTGCCCCCATAGACCGCAATGTAAAGGCACTTTTCAGTGCTGTTTTTTTCTAGCACCCCACATCCGCCAACTTTCAGCTCTAAAAACTGCTTTGTGCAGTTATTTTTATATAAAAATGCTACAATTTTAGTTTTTTAATAAACTACACACCACTGTATTTTGGGGCCAATTGGGGGACATTTATAAAATTAACAATATATCTGATCTCTGGTTAATTTTATGAGCGCTAATTGTAATGGCTGGTTATTTATCGCGCGCCTGTAAATGGGCCTGTGATAAGTTAGCGTTCCACTTGTAATCTAGCCCATTATTTAAAAAAAATAAAAAAAAAATCAGTTGCACTGTGCTAGATTTAGGTAAGGATTCAGTGAAGATTCTGTCTCCTTTAATTCCCTTCAACTTCTTATGAAATATGGCAACCCGAAACACACATCTTCAGTTCCTCTTTTTCCTGGCGCCCCAAAAACTTGAGCGCTGGATATTAAAACACACAAGTATTATATTTCCTAAAAATGTCTAGTGGTATGAGGTCAGATATAGGTATTATTGCTGGGTATACCTCTGTCTACCGTTCTTCCCTCCATGGGAGTCTTGAGTTGTGACCACAATTTTTGATCGAAAAACAATATAAGACAGATGCGCAACATGGCCCAATATTGTTTGGTACAGAGAAACAATTGTTATGTTTGTCAGATACACTCACATGCGATGGAGCACCTCTAGTAGTGCAAATGGAGCAGTCTGGGGTCAATAACAGTCACCCAGAAGACCGGCCTCCCGAAAATATTTGGAAATCTGTGAATAGTGGTAGAAAACACAGGGTGCCTATATGGCCTAGTACTGTTTGACCCAAGCTGAACTGTTAAAATGCACTCACATTTGTTGAAGCATCTCCTTTGATGCTATTGGAGCAGGCTAGGATCAATATAGTCACCCAACAGACTTATTCACAGATCGTCAGGAGACTCCAGGAATCCAGCGATGAAAATTGGTGACCCAATATGGTATTCCCAAATGATATCAAAATATAGAGGCAGCAAGTGGTAAAAGTAATCAACTTACTGTATTAAAAACATTTAAAAACAAGCAGCAACGCGTTTCTCAGCCACCAGTGGCTGTTTCATCAGGCTTAGTAAAAAAAAGTTTGGAAAATAAGAATAAGTTCATTTTGGCAGGTGCTACTGTTGCTGTGAAGAGATTGGCCCCTCAGCGCACACACAATATCAGGGTCAGGGCAAGCTTACATGCTGCCACGTCCTCTTCTCTCTGTATTTGGAAATGGAGCAGCAATTCTTTGGATTAAGAAAAAGGGAACCAACTTTTTTTTTTATTATTATTTTATTGATAGAATAAAAAACAGCTGCTAATGTCTCCCTGCCAGGAAAATGAGAGAGTGCAAGGTCTTGCAAGTTTATTAACCACAAACTCTGTCAAGTCCAGACTTCAGTTGCTCTAAGATGTTTGACTTCGTTTAACCATAAAATTACCAGGCAAGCCAGGCTTTCACCCAGCTTTATTGCCATATACATAACACTGACAGCAGGTATAGAAATGGAAAGACGTTTTGTTACATTTACTGTGTCTTGGAAAGAGGTATTTATATGTTTATAGAAATTATTTTAAAAAAAATAATGTAAGAGAAAATGGTTCATTTACCCTATTCAGTTGCTATTTTAAGCAAACATGTAGACTGCTACAAATATTATAAGGGTTGTTGCATTTTAAGTATCTTACCTGCAATTCAATTAATCTGTTATGGAAATATGGTGCACATTTCCCCTCTTTTTGTCTCTGTTTCCTCTATATTCCTTCTTTCCCCTTCCTTTCCTTTTCACTTATTTTTGTCTCTCCCTTTTCTCTCTCTCTCTTCTTCTCTTTCTCTTCTTTACACTTTCTCCCTTTTCTCTCTCTCTCTCTTATTCTCTCTCTCTCCTTTTCTCTCTCTCTTATTCTCTCTCTCATTTTTCTCTTTCTTTTCTTCTCTCTCTCCCTTTTCTCTTTCTCTTCTTCTCTCACCCTTTTCTCTCTCTCTTCTCTCGCCCTTTTCTCTCTCTCCTTCTCTCTCGCCCTTTTCTCTCTCTCTTCTTCTCTCTCGCCCTTTTCTCTCTTATTCTTTTTCTCCCTTTCTTTCTTTTCTTCTCTTTCTCCCTTTTATCTCTTCTTCTTTCTCCCTTTTCTCTCTCTCCCTTTTCTCTCTCCTTCTCTCTCTCTCTTCTCTCTCTCTCCCTTTTCTCTCTCTCTTCTACTCTTTCCCTTTTCTCGCTCTCCCTTTTCTCTTTCTCTTCTCTTTCTCCATTTTCTCTCTTCTTCTCTTTCTCCATTGTCTCTTTCTCTTCTTCTCTCTCTCCCTTTTCTCTCACTTCTCTCTCTCTCTATTTTCTCTTTCTCTTCATCTCTCTCTTTTTCTCTTCTTGTTTCTCCCTTTTTTCTTCCTTTTCTTCTTTTTCTCTCTTTCTCCTTCTCTTTTTCTCTCTCTCCCTTTTAATCATCCTCTCCTCTCTTTCCTCTTATTTCTTTCTGTTTTTTTGTTTTTCCTCTCTTGTTCTTTCTCTCTCTCTCTCTCTCTCTCGCTCCATTTTCCCTCTCTCTCTCTCTCTCCATTTTCCCTCTCTCCACCCTCTTTCTTTTTTTTCATATTTCTCCTTTTTCCTCTGTATTTCTATATTTCTCTTTCGCTCCCCCTTTTTCTCACCCCCTTTTTTCTCCTCTCTCGTTCTCTTTCCTTTTATTTTCCTTCTTCTTTTTGCTATTTTTTTCTCTTCTATATTTTTTTCTTTCTTTTTTTTCTCTCTTTTCCTTTCATTCCACTTTTCACTCTTCTCTGACAGCTTTTCTTGTCTCTACTCTCAAACTCTTTTTTTATTTTTGTACTTTTGTTTTTCTGTTTTTTAACTTTCTTTGTTTATCCTATATGCAGATTGATTTCCCCACTTCAGCTTTTGATGTGAAATTTACAAAGCCAGAAGCTGAGGCGTACAGTCCAGAGTACGAGTTTTCCAGCCTGGGGGAAGAGGACCGGAAGAGGATGCAAGAAGCAATGCAGAAAGAGTCGTTATATTGGTAAGGTCGTGCACTTGCATCTGCTGAGTTAAAGGGACAGTAAAGTCAAAATGAAATGTTTGTGGTTTAGACAGAGCAATTTACTTTTCAATTTACTTCTAGTATCAAATTTGCTTTGTTCACTTGGTACCTCAAGAGTGTGCTCATGTCTTTAGCACTTTATGGAAGCAATGTTTGCAACAATGTTGTAGCATTGTTGTACATTATATATTCCACCTATGATAAACATTTAAATACAGCATTGGCTATAGAAAATCTATGTAAACAAGAGACAACAGCATAAATGAACCTGCTAGTGAGGGGTGGGAAAGAGAGCCCAGCCCATATGAAAGTGTGTGTTCCTGCACCTGCTTTGAATACAATAAACTCTTATCAGCTACATGTCTGAGTACACAGCAATATTATCATGAGCTAAACCTCAACTGTGGCACAATTTTTGCTCACAACATTTTTACAATGAAAGATGATGTCATTAAGACATTTTTCTAGTTAATATCTTGTAGACTGCTGCCTTTGATCATTTTGGTCCCAATTCCCTATACTCCTCTGTGTCCATTGCACAAGTCCTGCAGTTTTCTCTATAGCCCGTATGCCATGCTACACACACTTCCTTTGTTTGTCAAATGTAACATCCCTGTCTGAATGGTCAGCGTCCCCTGATTTTGCACCTTGCATATGTCAGGTCACGGACAGTCAGGTGACACATAAATGAGATCTAGCGGGTTCACACACTCCCACATGCATTGCAGCTGTCTGACTGTAACACAACACTTACCCAGGGCCTGGGAATGTGGCAGAAAGATAAAGGCTTTAAACAATTTTTATAAAGAGTTTGGTTAGTTCAAAATGACCGCTGGGAGTCTTCAAACATCAGAGACGTTTGCCAGGATCAAGTGTCAGTCATATTTTCCAGATGCAGCTCACTGATTATTTTGCCCCCTTCTTTTGCTTTAGTGCTGCAGGGATCACAGCTGACAAGTAGAAAAGTATGTAAAGCAGGTGTCGCTGTATGAATCTGGCTACATGTGAGGAAATTATGACATATTAGGTGTTAAACAGCCATTAAAACTATGTGAGACTTTAATTTGAGTTCATATATTAGACATGTGCATAGAATCATTATTCGCTTTACATAAAAATTGCTGTAGCGTCTTATTGGCATTAAATAATTAAAGGGAAATCAAATTTGTAACATTTATATAGGTCATGTAAAAGAACATGTAAAAAAAAATATGTCTGGATTAAAAAAGTTACATTAAAGCTCTTTATTTTGAAGCTGGTAAGAAATGTGTTCACGTGCACAGCTGGTCAGTGAAATCAACCACCCATTTGCCTAGGTGGTATTGGGGCGTATTGTTCTGCCCTAAAGGCATGAAAAAAAAAGTATACTTTATTCAGAAAAGGCACATCCATTTGCCAACCACCCCTATAAATGTAATACATATTAAAATTCACTCTTTTAATGCAAGAAAGAAAACCATTACTTTCAATGTAATTTTAAAAACTTGGAATATCTCTAGACCAGACATCCTCCAGAGGTTTTGGAACTGCATTTCCCTCTGGAGGGCCAAGCTTGAGAATGTCTGGTCTAGACTGTAAAACAAAAACTTATTAAAGGGACATTCTTTCACGATTCAGATAGAACATACAATTTAAAATAACTTTCCAATTTACTTCTATTATCTAGTTCCCTTCTCTCAGGCGCAGCAACGCACTACTGTGAGCTAGCTGCTGATTGGTGGATACATATATATGCCTCTTGTCATTTGCTCACCCAATGTGTTAGTGCATTGCTGCTCCTTCAGCAGTGGTTACCAATGTAATGAAGCACATTTGATAACAGAAGTAATTTGGAAAATTGTATAAAATTATATGCTCTATCTGAAAGAAAAATGTGGATTTTATGCCCCTTCTTTAATGACCAAACTGAAAATGTAGATAAATAAAAATGTATTATTTGGAAAGTAAATAATGATGCTAGATTTTTTACTATAACATTGCATATAACAGAGTGTTTTTTTAGTTGCTTGCATGGTTTAAATGAGCAATTTAGTAGTCGTGACAGTCTCTTTCTGGGGATAATGTGCAGACCTGTTACAGGCAGCTATCATCTTGACATCTACTGCCCTCTGCTGGTCGACTTTAGAACTTTGTACTGTACGTTCCAACATACAGGTGCTTTATTTAAAGGGACAGTAAAGTCAAAATTAAAAGATTGGGATTCAGCTTGAGAATGCAATTTTAAATAATTTTCCAATTTACTTCTATTATCAAATGGGGTTTGTTCTCTCAGTATCCTTTATTGAAGAGTAAATCTAAGTAGGTTGATTGGAGTTTAGGAGCATGAACCTGTATATAGCAGTCTATGACAGCAGTGTTTACTATAAACATTGTTGCAAATAGTGTTGCCAGATAGGTAATGACTTGTGCACGCTCCCAGGTTTACCTGGGATTAATATTTAGCAAAAGCCACCAAAAGAACTAAGCAAAATGTATCATAGAAGTAAATAGGAAAATTGTTTAAGAATTTCTGTCTCTGTTCAAACTATTGTTTAATTTTGACGTTACTGTGCCTTTCAAGGGACATTAAACCCACAATTTGCCTTTCATTATTTAGATAGAGCATGTGATTTAAAACAACTGTCCAGTATACTTGTATTATCAAATCAGCTTCATTCTCTTGGTATCCTTTGTTGAAGGAGCAGCAATGCACCACTGGGAGCTAGCTGAACACATCTGAGGAACCAATAAGAAGCGGCACACGTGCAGCTAGCTTTCAGTAGTGCGCGGCTGCTCCTGAGCCTACCTAGATATGCTTTTCAACTAAAGATACCAAGAGAACTAATCAAATTAGATAATATTATTACTTATTTTTATTATCGGTTATTTGTAGAGGGCCAACAGATTCCGCAGCGCTATAAACAAAGGCAGAGTACAACAAAACAATTATAGGGATCAAATGGGTAGAGGGCCCTGCCACGAGTCGCACTGTTGTAGTCATAATGTAAAGTTGTTAAAAAGCACATGTGCTATCTGGATCATGAAATAAAAATGCTGGGTTTCTGGCTGCTATAGGAAATTCTGTGCTTGATTAATATGTTACTAATAATTTGGTAAATAACTTTATTGTATAATGCTACATATATTTGTGCCATGTTGGGTTTATTTTAGGTTGACAGATTTGGACAAGCATTGCCTTTGGGAGAAGCGCTATTACTGCCACTCTGAGATCAGTTCCTTGCCCCTGGTCCTAGCTAGTGCCCCCAGCTGGGAGTGGGCATGCTTACCAGATATCTATGCCCTATTAAGTCAGTGGACTCCTATGAAGCATCAGGATGCCCTTGGGTTGCTTCATGCCAAGTAAGTTCATGGTTATCTGTCCCTGTCAGAAAATGCCATCAATTACTCATTTTTTTTAGTGACAAATACCATTGTTATGCATACTGTTTAAAAAGAAGTGGGCCTTAAAGGGACATGAAACCCAAATTTTTTATTTCATGATTTAGATAGAGCATGCAATTTTAAACAACTTTCTAATTTATTTCTATTATCTAATTTGCTTCAATCAGCTGATATCCTTGGTTGAAAAGCATATCTAGATAGGCTCAGTCGCTGCTGATTGGTCGCTGCACATAGATGTCTTGTGTGATTGGCTCACCCATGTGCATTGCTTTTTCTTCAACAAAGGATATCTAAAGAATGAAGCAAATTAGATAATAGAAGTAAATTGGAATGTTGTTTAAAATTGCATTCTCTATCTGAATAATGAAACAAATAATTTGGGTTTAATGTCCCTTTAAAGGACCTAAGAGTGAAATTTTAAACTTTCATGAGTCGACTTATAATTGGTCAAACTTTCAATTTCGTTTTCTATTTTTTCTCATAGTGTGCTTTGTTGAATTTGCACGTGTCTTGAGTACTACATGTATAACATTGTTGCAAACACTGCTACTATATATTGACACGTGCACGCCCCTGAGCCTACCTCATGATGTGAATCATGAAAATTTAATTTTTACTTTCAATGTCCCTTTAATTTTGCAGTTTGTATTGCTTGCGTGACATTCCCCAAATGTCTGACATGGAAGTGTGTCATAAAAATAAACAGGTTTCCAAAGAGACGTAGATCCTCAGGGAATAATAAAAAGATCAAATGTCCAATTTTATTAAATACAAAAAGGATACAAAATAGATACAGCAGAGCAGCATCCAAAATATAGTCAGCAAAGTTGTAGGACCAGCACACCTTTAAATATATGATGAATGTCCAATAGACAAGAAGATGGGTGCAAACAGATGTAGAGCCAAACCCCTTAGCTCCAGAGTAGTAGAATCCAAAAGAAAATGTTGCACTCTCAAGTTTGGAAGCGAAAAAACCTTTATTAGGTGAACAGCATCCAAAATATGTTCAAGTAGCAGGTAAGATCACAGTCTTACGCGTTTCGGCATTGATTTTCCGTAATCAATGTGATAAGTGCTACACACATTTAAAGAACCAACTCTCACATTATTGGTAAATTAAAAACACACCTACTACACTTACTACTCGTGATAGGATACAGGGTCATAAAGACCTCTTATTACTTCTAGCTTCTTTCTCTTAGAACTCTTACTCAAAGGTGAATTAACCCTTTATATAATAGATAGTAAATAATCAAATCCTATTATAATTAACTAAATCAGCCGGACTTAGGAACTTCTATATACATATATACATAATAGCCATACTCAATAGATGGATAGATGCAATTATATACTATTTGAAAGGAAAATATATTCTGGTAATTTTGACATTAATTTAAACCATCTTATCCATCTTACATAAGGAAAATCACATTTGAAGGCCACTATTTGCTATTTAATGCACAAGTACATAACAATTATGCTAGCATTTAGTATACTATGTATAGAAGGTGATGCACATATTAAATATTCAAAAAAAATATACACATAAGTACATAAATACAATACATTTTGTTAGAGATGACACAAATGTGTACAATTATCATGATGTGCATGATTTTAATATATCCATAGCTAAGCAAAGACAAGTAGAAAAAACAAACAAAGGCTATCGGAAACAACCTATCCAAAATGACTCCTATATACAGATTCAAAATGATGACAACATAATCATTCCCAAAGTGCCATAATCTTTGTGTCCACTAGAGGGAGCTGTGTGATGATACTAATACAGAGATCATTTAACTCATTAAATGTGTTTTCACCATGCCAGCAGATGAATTCTCCTCTATTCTGCTATTCATATACATTAATGTATAATTTATGGGATTGTAGCCTTTTTATGGGAAATACTGGTTGATAGCAATTTGAATAATTTATTAGAAAATATCTTTCAGGAAAAAAAAGCTGATATTATTTATCTACAAACATCCTGTCTTCCATAATGTATTCCCTAACGTTTAGGAGAAAACCCTATCTAACAGTGTTGCCATACAATTGGATAAACAGGAAAATCTAGGTTCCAATATGGCTGCACCCATTACTTTATAGAAATTCACTGGGGTTGACAAAACCAACACTTTTCAGAGTTAATTTACAGGAAAATGGGACAAAAAATAATAACATTATACTGCATTAGTTCTTTTACTACACATAATTATGTTACACTTTCAAACTCTTATGTCTCTTTTAACTGTTGCTAGCAAAAATTATATAAATGATCAAACATTTTGCTTGCGAAGCCTGTTGCATGTACTGACAATTCTTACAAGATTTGGAAAATCACAAATTCTGTGCAAAAAATAAAAAAAAGTTAAAAATAATTAAAGGGACAGTATATACCAATTTTCATATAACTGCATGTAATAGACACTGCTATAAAGAATAATATGCACAGATACTGATATAAAAATTCAGTATAAAACCTTTTAAATACTTACTTAGAAGCTCCCAGTTTAGCACTGCTGATGAGGTTAGGCTGAGACACCTAGTGAAAGGGGCTGGGAAAGTAGAAACAGACACTCCCCCCTCCCCTGCATATGAAAAGACCCATGACACAACCAGGAGTTCATAGACATCAGTATGCATCTAAATCTTTGGGGTTTGGCTAGGCGTCTAAATATCAGCACAATGTTATTTAAAAATAAACAAAACTATACATTGTTACAAAAACACTCCCAGGTGTGCTTTTTAAATGGATCACCTACAAAACATTTATGCACAGAAAAATCTAGTGTAGAATGTCCCTTTTAAAGTGAATTGCCTTTTTAGGATTATAGGATTAGAATGATAAGTATGTATCAGATTTGTACATGTTTTTGTTTTTAAATACTATGAAAAGAGTACATTTTTGATGTGGTTTACATCTGCTCTGCTTAATTCTTTGCAGATTCCCGGACCAGGAGGTGAGGCGTACTGCTGTACAGTGGATTGATTCCATCTCAGATGCTGAACTCCTGGATTATCTCCCACAGCTTGTACAGGTGACCATACCTAGTCCTCATTATCTGTTGTAAATGAAGATCCATTTATAGGTTTGGAAAATAACTAGTTACAAGTGACTTACAAGCTCTCTTGCCATTGATAAATAGTTACTCAGACCATTTTGTTGGCTACAAACATTATTTTCTTCCCCCGTAACTGTTTAAAGCTTATTATAAGGGAAGTCGCCTTATCTAAATGACATTTGCAATAATGTAATAGTATTTACCAGTAATATTGTGCAGTATACTTCAATTGAATAACCATACTCATGACAAATTGCTTGCCTTTTGTCATCATTCAACTAATTATATAAAAATATTTGATTTTATCTAAAACAAAATTTTTTCCCCTTGACATTGTTGTCAGTGCTTGTCGCTATATACCAATTGAGCTGTTGTTGTCCCTGTTAACCAATAAGAATTAAAGAGACTACTCCAAAATTGTTATTGTTTAAAAAGATAGATAATCCCTTTATTATCCATTCACCGGTTTCTCTTTACCTCTGTAATTACCTTGTATCTAAGCCTTTGCAGACTGCCCACTTATTTGTTATTTTGACAGACATGCATTTTAGCCAATCAGTGCTGACTCATAAGTAACTACATGGGAGTGAGCACAATTTTATCTATATGGCACACATGAACTAGTGCTTTCTAACTCTGAAAAATGCACAATGCACTGAGATAAGAGGCGGCCTTTAAGGCCTTAGAAATTACCATAGCAAAATTGGTGATAAAAGTAAATTGGAAAGTTGTTTAAAATTGCATGCCCTATCTGAATCATGAAAGTTTAATTTTGACCAGACTGTCCCTTTAATACAACAGTATCAGTTGTGGACAACCATTCATTTCCTCAAAGGTTTTGTTTGATATGTTATTTTGAAGGGAAACAAAAGTTAGCCATAAAAAAAAAATGTTTAATTGATGATATATTATAAATTACCCAACATAAAGTTTTTTTTAAATAATATGATATATAATAAAAACAAATATGATGTCAATGGCGTTTTCAGAGTATGAGCTCTTACGGTGCCTTACCTATAGTGTTTTACTTGAGCTAATCTCTTGGTTTCTGTAGGCGCTGAAATACGAGTGTTATCTAGACAGTCCTTTGGTCAGGTTTCTATTGAAAAGAGCCATAAGTGACCTACGAATTACTCATTATTTCTTCTGGTGAGTATTCTGTTTTGCTGATTGTTTTATCTTTATAGTTTGGCTATTCTTGCAAGGGATTAAATTCTATAAATATGTTACGGAGGCTGATATCTATCCTGTGGGCATGTCTTAACCCCTTAACGACCGAGGACGTGCAGGGTACGTCCTCAAAAAAAAGGCAGTTAACGCCTGAGGACGTACCCTGCACGTCCTCGGTGTGGAAAGCAGCTGGAAGCGATCCTGCTCGCTTCCAGCTGCTTTCCGGTTATTGCAGTGATGCCTCGATATGGAGGCATCCTGCAATAACTCTAGATGGCCATCCGATGCAGAGACGCTACACTACAGAAAATATAACTGTGTATAAAAGTTTGAGAAAGGGGTATTTTAATTTGAAAAAAATATAAATCGAAGGTATCTAGGAGGGGGTGGGGGTTGGTCTTTGGTGGGGCAGGGAGCTACACTACAGAAAAGGGGAAAAATTAAAAAATTTCAGCAATTTTATTATAAACTGGGTACTGGCAGACAGCTGCCAGTACCCAAGATGGCGGCCATTAAGACAGAGGGGGAGAGTTAGAGAGCTGTTTGGTGGGGGATCAGTCAGGTTGGGGGCTAAAGGGGGGTCCTACAGAGCAGCATATGTAAATTTGCCTTTTCTTTAAAAAAAAAAAAAAGCCCAAATATAGCTTTCTCCAACATTGGTGTGTCCGGTCCACGGCGTCATCCTTACTTGTGGGAATATCTCTTCCCCAACAGGAAATGGCAAAGAGTCCCAGCATAGCTGGCCATATAGTCCCTCCTAGGCTCCGCCCACCCCAGTCATTCTCTTTGCCGTTGCACAGGCAACATCTCCACGGAGATGGTTAAGAGTATGTGGTGTTTAGTTGTAGTTTTTTATTCTACTATCAAGAGTTTGTTATTTTAAAATAGTGCTGGTATGTACTATTTACTCTGAAACAGAAAAAGATGAAGAATTCTGTTTGTGAGATTAAGATGATTTTAGCAGACAGTAACTAAAATCCTTTGCTGTTTCCACATAGGACTGTTGAGATGAAGTAACTTCAGTTGGGGGAAACAGTTAGCAGACTTTTCTGCTTAAGGTATGACTAGCCATATTTCTAACAAGACTGTGTAATGCTGGAAGGCTGTCATTTCCCCTCATGGGGAACGGTAAGCCATTTTCTTAGTCTCAAGCAGAATAAAGGGCTTAATATGGGCTATAAAACTGGTAGACACTTTTATGGGCAAAATCGATTGCTTTATTTGGGCATTTTATACATGTTTATGCTGGTATTTCACACTTATAAACTTGGGGAACGTTTTTTAACGTCAGGCACTATGTTAGACACCTTTTCCAGTCAGGAAGGGCCTTCCCAGTTGTAGGCTGAGCCTCATTTTCGCGCCATTACTGCGCAGTTGTTTTTGAGAGCAAGACATGCAGATGCATGTGTGAGGATCTGAAGATAGTTGGAAAAGTTCCTAGAAGGCGTCATTTGGTATCGTATTCCCCTCTGGGCTTGGTAAAGTCGCAGCAAAGGCTGTAGCTGGGACTGTAGAGGGGTTAAAACTGTAACCGGCTCCGGTTTCGTTATTTTAAGGGTTAAAGCTCTGAAAATTGGTGTGCAATACCTTTAATGCTTTAAGACACTGAACAATTCCTTCATATTTTTTCACATATTCAGTAATAAAGTGTGCTCTGTTTAAAATTTAAAGAGACAGTAACGGTTTTTGTGCTTTACTGACAAGTTTAAGCCTGTTTAACATGTCTGTGCCTTCAGATAAGCTATGTTCTATATGTATGAAAGTCAATGTGTCTCCCCCTTCAAAATTATGTGATAATTGTGCCATAGCGTCCAAACAAAGTAAGGACAGTACTGTCACAGATAATGAAGTTGCCCAAGATGATTCATCAGATGAAGGGAATAGACATGGTTCTACATCATCTCCTTCTGTGTCTATACCAGTTTTGCCCACGCAGGAGGCCCCTAGTACTTCTAGCGCGCCAATGCTTATTACCATGCAACAATTGACGGCTGTAATGGATAACTCCATAGCAAATATTTTATCCAAAATGCCTGCATATCAGAGAAAGCGCGATTGCTCTGTTTTAAACACTGAAGAGCAGGAGGGCGCTGATGATAATTGTTCTGTCATACCCTCACACCAATCTGAAGGGGCCATGAGGGAGGTTTTGTCAGATGGGGAAATTTCAGATTCAGGAAAAATTTCTCAACAGGCTGAACCTGATGTTGTGACATTTAAATTTAAATTAGAACATCTCCGCGCACTGCTTAAGGAGGTGTTATCTACTCTGGATGATTGTGACAACCTGGTCATTCCAGAAAAATTATGCAAGATGGACAAGTTCCTAGAGATTCCGGTGCACCCCGACGCTTTTCCTATACCCAAGTGGGTGGCGGACATAGTGAATAAGGAGTGGGAGAAGCCCGGCATACCTTTTGTTCCCCCTCCTATATTTAAGAAATTATTTCCTATGGTCGACCCCAGAAAGGACTTATGGCAGACAGTCCCTAAGGTCGAGGGGGCAGTTTCTACTCTAAACAAGCGCACTACTATTCCTATCGAGGATAATTGTGCTTTCAAAGATCCTATGGATAAAAAATTGGAGGGTTTGCTTAAAAAGATTTTTGTACAGCAAGGTTACCTTCTTCAACACATTTCGTGCATTGTTCCTGTCACTACAGCAGCGTGGTTCTGGTTCGAGGAACTAGAAAAGTCGCTCAGTAGAGAGACTCCATATGAGGAGGTTATGGACAGAGTTTACGCACTTAAGTTGGCTATCTCTTTTATTTTAGATGCCGCTTTGCAATTAGCTAGATTAGCGGCGAAAAATTCAGGGTTTGCAATTGTGGCGCGCAGAGCGCTTTGGCTAAAGTCTTGGTCAGCGGATGTATCATCCAAGACAAAATTGCTTAATATCCCCTTCAAGGGTAAACTCTCTTTGGGCCAGAATTGAAAGAGATTATCTCAGACATCACTGGGGGAAAGGGCCACGCCCTACCACAAGATAGGCCTTTCAAAGCCAAGAATAAGTCTAATTTTCGTTCCTTTCGTAATTTCAGGAACGGAACGGCTTCTAATTCTGCATCCTCTAAGCAAGAGGGTAATGCCTCACAGACCAAACCAGCCTGGAAACCGATGCAAGGCTGGAACAAGGGTAAGCAGGCCAAGAAGCCTGCCGCTGCTAACAAAACAGCATGAAGGAGTAGCCCCCGATCCGGGACCGGATCTAGTGGGGGGCAGACTCTCTCTCTTTGCTCAGGCTTGGGCAAGAGATGTTCAGGATCCCTGGACGCTAGAAATAGTTTCTCAGGGTTATCTTCTGGAATTCAATGAACTACCCCCAAGGGGAAGGTTCCACATGTCTCACTTATCCTCAAACCAAATAAAGAGACAGGCGTTCTTACATTGTGTAGAAGACCTGTTACAGATGGGAGTGATACACCCAGTTCCAATGACGGAACAAGGAATGGGATTTTACTCAAATCTGTTCATAGTTCCCAAAAAAGAGGGAACCTTCAGACCAATTCTGGATTTAAAGATCCTAAACAAAATTCTCAGGGTGCCATCGTTCAAAATGGAAACCATTCGAACGATTCTACCTACTATCCAGGAAGGTCAATTTAAGACTACCGTGGATCTAAAGGATGCGTACCTACATATTCCTATCCACAAAGAACATCATCAGTTCCTAAGGTTCGCCTTTCTGGACAAACATTACCAGTTTGTGGCCCTCCCATTCGGGTTAGCCACTGCTCCAAGGATTTTCACAAAGGTGCTCGGGTCCCTTCTAGCGGTTTTAAGACCGAGGGGCATTGTAGTAGTACCATACTTGGACGACATTCTAATACAAGCGTCGTCCCTTTCAAAAGCAAAGGCTCATACAGACATCGTTCTGGCCTTTCTCAGATCTCACGGATGGAAGGTGAACATAGAAAAAAGTTCTCTGTCTCCGTCGACAAGAGTTCCCTTCTTGGGAACAATAATAGATTCCTTAGAAATGAGGATTTTTCTGACAGATGTCAGAAAGTCAAAACTTCTAAGCGCTTGTCAAGTTCTTCATTCTGTTCCACGTCCTTCCATAGCTCAGTGCATGGAAGTAGTAGGGTTGATGGTTGCAGCAATGGACATAGTTCCTTTTGCGCAAATTCATCTAAGACCATTACAACTGTGCATGCTGAAACAGTGGAATGGGGACTATACAGACTTGTCTCCAGTGATTCAAGTAGATCAGAAGACCAGAGATTCACTCCGTTGGTGGCTAACCCTGGACCACCTATCCCAGGGAATGAGCTTCCGCAGACCAGAGTGGGTCATCGTCACGACCGACGCCAGTCTAGTGGGCTGGGGCGCGGTCTGGGAATCCCTGAAAGCTCAGGGACTATGGTCTCGGGAAGAGTCTCTTCTCCCGATAAACATTCTGGAACTAAGAGCGATATTCAATGCTCTCAGGGCTTGGCCTCAGCTAGCAAAGGCCAGATTCATAAGATTCCAATCAGACAACATGACGACTGTTGCGTATATCAATCATCAGGGGGAACAAGGAGTTCCCTGGCGATGAAAGAAGTGACCAAAATAATACAATGGGCGGAGGATCACTCCTGCCACCTATCTGCGATCCACATTCCAGGTGTGGAAAACTGGGAAGCGGATTATTTGAGTCGTCAGACATTCCATCCGGGGGAGTGGGAACTCCACCCGGAGATCTTTGCCCAGTTGACGCAACTATGGGGCATTCCAGATATGGATCTGATGGCGTCTCGTCAGAACTTCAAGGTTCCTTGCTACGGGTCCAGATCCAGGGATCCCAAGGCGACTCTAGTGGATGCACTAGTAGCGCCTTGGACCTTCAACCTAGCTTATGTGTTTCCACCATTTCCTCTCATTCCCAGGCTGGTAGCCAGGATCAAACGGGAGAGGGCCTCGGTGATCTTGATAGCTCCTGCGTGGCCACGCAGGACTTGGTATGCAGACCTGGTGAATATGTAATCGGTTCCACCATGGAAGCTACCTTTGAGACAGGACCTTCTTGTTCAGGGTCCATTCGAACATCCAAATCTGGTCTCCCTCCAGCTGACGGCTTGGAGATTGAACGCTTGATTCTATCAAAGCGTGGGTTTTCAGATTCTGTGATAGATACTCTGGTTCAAGCCAGAAAACCGGTAACTAGAAAGATTTACCATAAAATATGGAAAAGATATATCTGCTGGTGTAAATCCAAGGGATTCCCATGGAATAGGATAAAAAATCCTAAGATTCTTTCCTTTCTACAAGAAGGTTTGGATAAAGGATTATCTGCGAGTTCTCTAAAGGGACAGATTTCTGCTTTATCTGTCTTGTTACACAAACGACTGGCAGTTGTGCCAGATGTTCAAGCATTTGTTCAGGCTTTGGTTAGGATCAAGCCTGTTTACAGACCTTTGACTCCTCCCTGGAGTTTAAATCTAGTTCTTTCTTCAAGGGGTTCCGTTTGAACCTTTACATTCCATAGATATTAAGTTGTTATCTTGGAAAGTTTTGTTTTTGGTTGCTATTTCTTCTGCTAGAAGAGTTTCTGAGTTATCTGCTCTACAGTGTACTCTGCCCTATCTGGTGTTCCATTCAGATAAGGTTGTTTTGCGTACTAAGCCTGGTTTTCTACCAAAGGTTGTTTCCAACAAAAATATTAATCAGGAGATAGTTGTACCTTCTTTGTGTCCGAATCCAGTTTCAAAGAAGGAACGTTAGCTACACAATTTAGATGTAGTCCGTGCTCTAAAATTCTACTTAGAAGCTACAAAAGAGTTCAGACAAACTTCTTCTCTGTTTGTCGTCTATTCTGGTAAAAGGAGAGGTCAAAAAGCAACTTCTACCTCTCTTTCCTTTTGGCTTAAAAGCATCATCCGATTGGCTTACGAGACTGCCGGACGGCAGCCTCCAGAAAGAATCACAGCTCACTCCACTAGGGCTGTGGCTTCCACATGGGCCTTCAAGAACGAGGCTTCTGTTGATCAGATATGTAAGGCAGCGACTTGGTCTTCACTGCACACTTTTGCCAAATTTTACAAATTTGATACTTTTGCTTCTTCAGAGGCTATTTTTGGGAGAAAGGTTTTGCAAGCCGTGGTGCCTTCTGTTTAGGTAACCTGATTTGCTCCCTCCCTTCATCCGTGTCCTAAAGCTTTGGTATTGGTTCCCACAAGTAAGGATGACGCCGTGGACCGGACACACCAATGTTGGAGAAAACAGAATTTATGCTTACCTGATAAATTACTTTCTCCAACGGTGTGTCGGGTCCACGGCCCGCCCTGGTTTTTTAATCAGGTTTGATGAATTATTTTCTCTAACTACAGTCACCACGGCACCCTATAGTTTCTCCTGTTTTTTTCCTCCTGTCCGTCGGTCGAATGACTGGGGTGGGCGGAGCCTAGGAGGGACTATATGGCCAGCTTTGCTGGGACTCTTTGCCATTTCCTGTTGGGGAAGAGATATTCCCACAAGTAAGGATGACGCCGTGGACCGGACACACCGTTGGAGAAAGTAATTTATCAGGTAAGCATAAATTCTGTTTTTATTTTAGTACTGGCAGTTTCTGCCAGTACTTAAGATGGCGGGGACAATTGTGGGGTGGGGGTGGGAAGAGAGCTGTTTGGGAGGGATTAGGGGGTCTGATGTTTCAGGTGGGAGGCTAAGCTCTACACTAAAGCTAAAATTAACCCTGCAAGCTCCCTACAAGCTACCTAATTAACCCCTTCACTGCTAGCCATAATACGTGTGATGCGCATTTAGCGGCCTAAGTACCAAAAAGCAACGCCAAAGCCATATGTGTCTGCTATTTCTGAACAAAGGGGATCACAGAGAAAAATTTACAACCATTTATGCCATAATTGCACAAACTGTTTGTAAATAATTTCAGTGAGAAACAAAAAGTTTGTGAAAAAGGGAACTTTTTTTTTTATTTGATCGCATTTGGCGGTGAAATGGTGGCATGAAATATACCAAAATGGGCCTAGATCAATACTTTGGGTTGTCTGCTACACTAGACTAAAGCTAAAATTAACCCTACAAGCTCCCTACAAGCTCCCTAATTAACCCCTGCTGGGCATAATACACGTGTGGTGCGCAGCGGCATTTAGCGGCCTTCTAATTACCAAAAAGCAATGCCAAAGCCATATATGTCTGCTATTTCTGAACAAAGGGGATCCCAGAGAAAAATTTACAACCATTTATGCCATAATTGCACAAGCTGTTTGTAAATAATTTCAGTGAGAAACCGAAAGTTTGTGAAAAAGTGAACGATTTTTTGTATTTGATCGCATTTGGCGGTGAAATGGTGGCATGAAATATACCAAAATTGGCCTAGATCAATACTTTGGGATGTCTTCTAAAAAAAAATATATACATGTCAAGGGATATTCAGGGATTCCTGAAAGATATCAGTGTCCCAATGTAACTAGCGCTAATCTTGAATAAAATGGTTTGGAAATAGCAAAGTGCTACTTGTATTTATGGCCCTATAACTTGCAAAAAAAGCAAAGAACATGTAAACATTGGGTATTTCTAAACTCAGGACAAAACTTAGAAACTATTTAGCATGGGTGTTTTTTGGTGGTTGTAGATGTGTAACAGATTTTGGGGGTCAAAGTTAGAAAAAGTGTGTTTTTCCCATTTTTTTCTCATATTTTAGAAAAAAAAAATTATAATAAATTATAAGATATGATGAAAATAATGGTATCTTTGGAAAGTCCATTTAATGGCGAGAAAAACGGTATAAATATAATATGTGTGGGTACAGTAAATGAGCAAGAGGAAAATTACAGCTAAACACAAACACCGCAAAAATGTAAAAATAGCCTTGGTCCCAAACGGACAGAAAATGGAAAAGTGCTGTGGTCATTAAGGGGTTAATGAATGGACGTTCCTGGTTTTGTTACAGCACTCAACATGATATCCTTGAGCATAGATTTACTTGTTATTGTAAAGTAACACTATAACATTGCTAATTTCATGCTCCTGTGTTACAACAGGGGTTTGTATTCCTCTTTCTGTATTTCTGATCACCATTACTCTTCTGTAATACCCAGGTTGCTAAAAGACTGTTTGAAGGATTCACAGTTTAGCATTCGGTATCAGTACCTGCTTGCTGCTTTACTGTGCTGCTGTGGGAAGGGTCTGAGAGAGGAGTTTGATAGACAATGCTGGCTGGTCAACACACTGTCGAAATTAGCTCAGAAGGTCCGTGAGGCTGCTCCTTCAGCCAGACAGGTGAGGGCCAAGTATCCAGGGATGCACCGATCATTGTTGTGTACAAAACAATGTAATACATGTAAAAGATGGGCACGTTTTATTAATGCTTTCTTCTCTTTACTGTAATCCACAATTTATGTCAATAATCCAGTGCTGCTAAAACTGTGGGTTGGGATCCCCCGCAGGGGTCCCTTTAAAAATGTTTGGGGGTCCCCCCCTAAGATTTGATTATGTACTGTAAGAGTGTGTATGAATGAGTGTATGCATGTGTGTGTGTTATGAATGTGTGCGTATGTATAGGTGTATGTGTATGTGTGTTATTAGTGTGTATTCGTGTGTGTTATGAGTGTGTATGTGTGTGTGTTATGAGTGTGTGTGTTATTAGTGTGTATGTGTCTGTGTGTTATTAGTGTGTATGTGTGTGTGTTATGAGAGTGTGTGTGTTATGAGTGTGTATGTCTGTGTGTTATGATTGTGTGTGTGTTATGATTGTGTGTTGTGTGTCTGTTATGAGTGTGTGTGTTATGAGAGTGTGTGTGTGTTATGAATGTGTGTTTGTGTGTTATGAGTGTGTATTTGTGTGTGTGTGTTATGACTGTATGTGTGTGTGTTGTCAATGTGTGTCTGTTATGAGTGTGTTTGTGTGTGTTATGAGTGTGTGTGCTATGTATGTGTGTGTGTATTTGTGTGTATGTGTGTGTTATGAGTGTGTGTGAGTATGCATGTCTGTGTGTTATGAGTGTGTGTATGTTATGTGTGTGTGTATGTATAAATGTATGTGTCTGTGTGTTATGAGTGTGTGTATGTGTGTGTGTTATGAGTGTGTGTATGTGTGTGTGTATGTATAGGTGTATGTGCCTGTGTGTTATGAGTGTGTGTGTTATGATTGTGTGTGTGTATGTATAGGTGTATGTGTGTGTGTGTGTTATGAGTGTGTGTATGTGTGTGTGTTATGATTGTGTGTGTGTTATGAATGTGTGTGTGTGTATGTATAGGTGTATGTGTGTGTGTGTATGTGTGTTATGATTGTGTGTGTGTGTTATGAGTGTGTGTGTGTGTGTTAGTGTGTGTGTGTTATGAATGTGTGTGTTCTGAGTGTGTGTGTGTGTGTGTGTTAGGATTGTGTGTATGTGTGTGTCATGAGTGTGTGTATGTTATGAGTGTGTATGTGTGTGTGTTTTATGAATGTGTATGTGTATGTGTATCTATGAGTGTATGCATGTTATTAGTGTGTATGAGTGTATGTGTGTGTGTGTTATGAGTGTATGTGTGTGTGTTATGAGTGTGTATGTGTGTGAGTGAGTGTGTGTGTGTGTGTTATGAGTATGTGTGTGTTATGAGTGTGTGTGTTTGTGTATGAGTGACTAACATTTTTCTCTATTATGCTTAATGTGAGGTAGGCACATTGCTAAGTTTGTATGTTTTCAAATGCATAGGCGTTGCTCATCACCACACATGAGAAATAAGCCTATATGGCAGGTACATGGATTTAGACAGAGTCTAACCATTAATGATTATCACAGGCTACGAATGTTGAATATATCCCCTCACTTGTGTGGTAAATTGATGTATATAAAAATAATTGGATATCAATCTGACAAGAAGTTTGTTTTAGACTACATTATAATAACAGGGGTCGTGGAAAATAATTCCAATGCAAAAAGGGGTCCCAGGTGAAACATTTTTACAAAATCTCTACAGTAGTGAGTACTTTATCATCAGTAGCTATCAATAGCAGAAGATTCCATCTTAGAATTCATAGCAAGAAATAATGTTAATAAGATCTTTAACTCCATTTTTTTTTTTTTTTTGCTGTCATGTTTAAAAAAATAACTGTTTAGTAATTTCTTAAATGATCACACAATGTATGTAGAAAATGCAGGACAAACTATCAAGAAGAAAAAATCTAGTAAATTATAATGAATATAATGAGAAACACATGAAATTTGATATAAAAAATAACAAATTGATCGGGCTTTATAATTAAGTTTATTTTCTCTGTTATTAAACCAACTGTATTCTTTAGTCATTGATTTAAGATATCAATATCTCAAGCAGTTTTGAATGTATTTATTTGTCCAACAAGTATCTTCTGTATTGTGTAACTTTTTCTAAACATTAGCATATGGAATATAATTCTGAGCAAAATAATCCTTGAACATTGTGTTTTCTCATGACGGGACATGGCGATAATCCCGATAGTTGTTTTAGCAATGATCTTTGAGACCTTATAACTTTTTTGTACAATATTTTTTGTGCAATAGTTTTTATTAGATGTTATTATGAGTGTAACTGTACTTTGTAATGTGTTTTGTGACACTTTATTGATTTGCGAAATAGTTAACCAGAGCTCTGAGGTCACGACAATCATTTAAGCGATTGCGTTTACTTTCAACTTGTAATACTAGCGGTAAACCCGACACGCACAAACACCCGTGATAAACCCCTTATCGATCGCGTGCAAAATGTTAGAGCTTCTCGTAATTTGGCCCATAATGTATTTTTGCACTAAATAGGATCCTTAGTTAATGGCAGACTAGGATATGTTGGGGACTTCCTAACAGTCCTACCCAGAGTGTTTTGGAATGTGGGATGAAAAACTGTTGACTATTTGTGTGCATGAAATTATTTACTGCCTGAAACCTGTGCGCAGTGCAGAGTATGTGCCTTTTAACCCCTTCAGGACCGGGAATTTTAGACAAAAACTTGCCCAAAGTATCAGAGAATTTTTAGCATTTTTGCTATTACTCCATTTAAGCAGAAATAGAGCCTTATTATTTCTTTTTTTTATTTACCTATCTAAGATATATATATATAAATAAATTATTAACTTTTTCACAGACTTTCTCACTGAAATTGTTTACATACCACTTGTGCAGTCATAACATAGCTTTTCTGGGATCCCCTTTGTAAAAAAAAATAAATGCTTAAACATATATATTTGTTTGCTGCCATCGCTGTGCTACTTACCCCCTACGATGTTGTGATGCCATCTCTGACGGCATCAGAACGAGACTCCCATAGGAGCCTATGGAAGCACGCTCTTGTGAGCGCAATGCTTTTCAGCAATGCGAAAGCGAAGTTGCGTTCACATTTCTGAAAACGTAATAAAAGCGATATTTAGAGCTCCACTTGTAATCTGGCCCTATGATGCTTACGTTGCCAATGATGTTAGTCATCTACATTTTATCAATACATTTTAAGTCTTTAATGTGGAGTCAGTTTTTCTATATCACACAGCATGTGCTCTTCTTTGTGTAGTAATCGTGTGCCTAATGTATGTTTTGCAGGCAATACTAAAGGAAGGCCTTGAGGATGTCAAGCAGTTCTTTAATGTAAATGGGTCCTGTCGTCTTCCTTTGAGCCCCAGCTTTCTAGTTAAAGGGATTGTGCCTCGGGTATGTCACTTTACTGCCTTGTAATTGACTAGACTGCTGTTCTGTTTCTAAAATGATGTCCATACCTCACTTATAGTTGACATAAATAATTTTGTTATCAACATTAATAAACTGAAAATCTTATATCTTCCAAAAAAAAATTAAATGTCAAAATACTGTCCCTTTAACTGCAGTATTTTTTATTCTTGTGCAAAAAAAGTTGCTCACACAGTTTCAGATAATTATGTATCTCTGATATTTTATCCAGTGGTCACATAAAGTGCAATATGTAATATTATGTCTCACTGTTCGGTGTATACTGTCAGTGCTGTAATTTATATACTGAATATGTATGAAAAGAAAATATATACGGCGTATCTCTGACGGAAAAGGGGATACTTGCGTAGATGTGGAGATTAGCTATACAATTATTTATATATATATATATATATATATATATGTGCGTGTGTGTGTGTATTATATATGATATATATGTATGTGTGTGTGTATATCTATATATATGATATATATGTATGTGTGTGTGTATGTATATATATATGATATATATGTATGTGTGTGTGTATGTATATATATATATATATATATATATATATATGTGTGTGTGTGTGTATTATATATAATATATATGTGTGTGTGTGTCTATTATATATAATATGTATGTATTATATATAATATATGTGTGTGTGTATTATATATAATATATATGTGTGTGTATATCTATATATATGATATATATGTATGTGTGTGTGTATGTATATATATATATATATATATATATATGTGTGTGTGTGTGTGTATTATATATAATATATATGTGTGTGTGTGTCTATTATATATAATATGTATGTATTATATATAATATATGTGTGTGTGTATTATATATAATATATATGTGTGTGTGTGTGTGTGTATTATATATAATATATATGTTTGTGTGTGTATTATATATAATATGTATGTATTTGTGTGTATTATATATAATATATGTGTGTGTGTGTGTATTATATATAGTATATATGTGTGTGTGTATATTATATATAATATATATATGTATGTGTGTGTGTATTATATATAATATGTATGTGTGTGCATATATAATATATATGTATGTGTGTGTGTGTGTATTATATATAATATATATGTGTGTGTGTGTGTATTATATATAGTATATATGTGTGTTTGTATATTATATATAATATATATATATATGTATGTATGTGTGTGTGTATTATATATAATATGTATGTGTATGTATATATATATATAAATATGTGTGTGTTTGAAACTTCATTATACTATAAAAAACCCTGATAGTTGTGACAGATCTCTTGTAGCGGATGGAACAGTTTCAAAAGTGAAAAGGGGCAATGTTAAAGAAACATAAAACCCACATTTTTTCTTTCATGATTAAGATAGAGCATGTGATTTTAAACAGCTTTCCAATTTACTTCTATGATCAAATTTGCATCATTCTATTGTTATCCTTTTGTTGAAGGGCAGCAATGCACTACTGGGAGCTAGCTGAACACATCGGATGAACCAATGGCAAGAGGTTTAGCAGAATTGCAGTCACCCATCAACAGCTAGCTTCCAGCAGGGCAATGCTGCTCCTGAGCCTACCTAGGTATGCTTTTCAGCAAATGAAACCAAGAGAACAATGCAAATTAATTGGAAAGTTGTTTGCAATTGCATGCTCTATCTGAAACATGAAAGAAATATTTTTTTTGTTTTATGTCCCTTTAAGATAGTTTCATAAATACCAGCTTGTCTTGTACAATATGTCAGATTTTTGGAAGATGCTATAAAGATACAATGTTAGTCTATAATCCAAACCAAATGGTCCAGTTATAGTTAATTGTCTGTTGTATGCCTGCATCATAGAGATATATAGTAATGCAGTGAACAATTATACCCATAAAGTGGCTAAGATAAACAAAGGCTACATTTGGAGGGGGGAAAAACTTGTATTATATTTTTAGACTCTTGAAATAGGGAGATTTGTAGCCGTATGTGTTTTTCTGGCTTAATGTGCAAATAGTCTGCTCATACTCACATGGTGCTATAATTGCCAGCAGATGCTGTTGTTATTTAAATGTCACAGATAATTCATTTCATGTCCTCAGGATTGCTCCTACTTTAACTCGAATGCTGTGCCGCTGAAACTAACTTTCCAAAATGTGGACCCATTGGGCGAGAACATCCGTATCATATTTAAGGTAATTTGGCTTTTCAGCTTATTGGTTGATAAACCCACTGTGTGTTTTTTTTTTTGATGATGGTTCAACACTCTTAGTGAAATTACTAGATGGAAAGATCAAAACTTAAATGCGCATGGGTGCATTTTCATTTTAAGTAGAAGCATTTTTGCAAAAGAGTTCATGGCTGCTCACAGAGCTGGCTGATTTGTGTATTGTACCTGTGGAGACTTAAAGGGACATTATACACTAAATTTTTCTTTGCATAAATGCTTTGTAGATGATCACTTTATATAGCCTATACAGCTTTTTTTTTTAATTATAATTTTGCTTATTTTTAAATAACATTGCACTGATTTTCAGACTCCTAACCAAGCCCCAAAGTTTTAGGAGAATACCGAGGTATACCTACTCCAGCTTGCTCCTGTTTATGTAAAGAGTCTTTTCATATGCAGAGGAAGGGGGGAGTGTCTGAATATTTCCCAGTTTCAGTGGGTGTGCTAGCTAATCCTTTTAACAGAGCTAAACTGGGAGCTTCTAAGTAAGTTTCTAAACTGTTTTATACTGGATTTTATATCCGTATCTGTGCATCTTATTTTTTATAGTAGTGTCTATTACATCTATTAAATGAAAATTGGTGTATACTGTCCCTTTAAAGGGACAGGAAACCCCAACATTTTCTTTTATGATTTGGATAGAACCTAAAATTTATAAACAACTTTACAATTTACTTCTATTATCAGATTTGCTTTATTCTCTTGTTATCCTTTGCTGAAGGAACAGCATTGCACTACTGGCAGCTAGCTGAACACATCTAGTTAGCCAATCAAGAGACAAATATGCACAGGCACCAATCAACAACTAGCTCCCACTAGTGTAGGATATATGCGTATTCTTTTTTAGCAAGGGAATCCAAGAGAACAAAGTACATTTAAAAATAAAAGTTAATTCAAAAGTGTCTTAAAATTACATGCTACGTTTGAATCATGCAAGTGACTTTCCTGTCCCTTTAATTTGTGCCATACAGGTGACTGCTTGTAAGGTGTAGTGTTTTAATACTGGAGCACAGGCCCTCATAGCATATGTGTGTATGCCACTAAAAAACTGTAATCATTTTTACTAGAATCATTTTGGCTAAGTACTATATTATCAAAATACCTCTATTTAAAAGTTAAATGCACCCACGCACATTTCAGTTTTGACCTTCTATCCCTTTTAATTACAATATTGAACTGTAGTCTAATAAAAAATAAAGAGATACACACGTACTGCAATTGTGTGGGTTATTACTGGCATTTCAAGCTTTCAAAAGAAGATTTCAGAGTAGGTAAGTGTAATTTAAAACTTAAATATGTATGAGGTCTTAAAGGAGTGATGAGTTAAATAAAGACGTTTATGTCCCTTTAAACCAAGCCTAACAAGTGTTCACACTTTTTAAAATTAAATAAATAATCATAATATACAAATTAATATTTAAATTTTTACCTGCAGGTGGAGCCTTTGCCACTCCCCAGAAAGCCTTGTGTTGATTGTATCAAACATTTAAACAGTTTGCCTCTAAGAGTAACAGATTTATTTAATGATGATCACAATATTTAACCACAAACCTATTTTTATTTATATGTACACACACACACACACAGACCCACACACACAGACCCACACACACAGACCCACACACACAGACCCACACACACAGACCCACACACACAGACCCACACACACAGACCCACACACACAGACCCACACACACAGACCCACACACACAGACACACACACACAGACACACATGACACACACACACACATGACACACACACACATGACACACACACAGACATACACACACACACAGACATACACACACACACAGACATACACACACACACAGACATACACACACACACAGACATACACACACACACAGACATACACACACACACAGACACACACACACACAGACACACACACACAGACACACATGACACACACATACACACACACACACACACACAGACACACACACACACAGACACACACAGACATACACACACACACACACAGACACACACACACACAGACACACACACACACAGACACACACATATGACACACACACACACACACGACACACACATATACACACACACACAGACACACAAACAGACATACACACAGACATACACACACACACAGACATACACACAGACACACACACACACACACAGACATACACACACACACAGACACACACACACAGACATACACACACACACAGACACACACACACACACACATGACACACACACACAGACACACACACACACATGACACACACACACGACACACACACACATACAGACACACACACACAGACACACACACACACAGACACACACACACAGACACACACACACAGACACACACACACAGACACACACACACACACACACATGACACACACACACATGACACACACACACACACACACACACACAGACACACACACACACACACACACGACACACACACACATGACACACACACACACACACACAGACATACACACACACACACAGACATACACACAGACACACACACACACACACACATATATATATATATATTATTGGCTGTCCTACTTATTAATCTACACAAGGGTGTTTGATGCTCTGCAGGTTTAAAGTGACTTGAAACTCAATTTTTTTTTTTCATGATTCAGATAGCGCATACAATTTTAAACAACTTTACTTTATCTAATTTGCTTTGTTCTCTGTTTTTTAAAAGCATACCTAGGTAGGTTCAGAAACAGCAATGCACTACTAGGAGCTAGCTGCTGATTGGTGGCTGCAAATATATGCCTCTTGTCATTAGTTCACTCAATGGGGCCCATTTATCATGCTCCGTACGGAGCTTGTGGCCCGTGTTTCTGGCGAGTCTTCAGAATCGCCAGAAACACAAGTTATGGAGCAGCGGTCACAAAGACCGCTGCTCCATAACCCTGTCCGCCTGCTCTGATGAGGCGGACAGGAATCGCCGGAATTCAACCTGATCGAATACGATCGTGTTGATTGACACCCCCTGCTGGCGGCCCATTGGCCACGAGTCTGCAGGGGGCGGCGTTGCACCAGCAGCTGTTGTGAGCTGCTGGTTCAATGCTGAATACAGAGAGCGTATTGGTCTCCGCATTCAGCGATGTCTTGCGGACCTGATCCGCACTGTTGGATCAGGTCTGCAAGACATTTGATAAATAGGCCCCTATGTGTTCTGCTATCTCCCAGCAGTGCATAGCTGCTCCTTCAACAAAAAAATACCAAAGGAATTAAGCAAATTTGCTAATTGATGAACATTTGAAAGTTGTTTAAATCTATATGATCTATTTGCAAACATGGGTTTTATAGCCCTTTAATATTCTTCATTTATATGAACTATATTAGGGACAAATGTATGTTTATAAACTCCTGTAACAAATTCATCAGCTTTATCTCACATATAATTGCATCATCAGACATTTAATTCTGAAGTCAGCATCTTTATATAGCTTGTGCCAGTGATTTAGACGTGTTTAGACACAAGGTTGAACAGTATGGGTCTAGCATTATCTCTGCCTAGTCTGTTTTGTTTTTGTGCAACCCATCATTTTAGCTAGTTCAGTATTCATGGGCGGAATTTGTTATTTATTTACTGGAGTAGCTTAATGCAGTCTGTAAATGTTTGAAAAATAGCTTACAGTTTGCTCTTTAGGTAGTGTGGAACAAGCACATTTTTTTACACAAAAGCAAGGGATTTTTAAAGCCTTTTTCCTCCAGGATTTAATTATTAGTTACCGTAATTAAAGGGACGTGAAACTCAATTTTTTTTTCTTTCATAAATCATTTTAAACACCTTTTCAATTTACGTCTATTACCAAATTAGCTTCATTCTCTTAGTATCCTATATTGAAAAGCATAAGCTCAAGTAAGCTCAGGAGCAGCAATGCACTTCTGGGAGCTAGCTGTTAAATTGGTGGCTGCTCATATATACCTCTTGTCATTGACTCACCCAATTGGTTCCTCTAGCTCCCAGTAGTGCATTCTTGCTCCTACAAAGGATGCCAAGAGAATGAAGAAAATTTGATAATAGAAGTAAATTGGAAGATGTGTAAAACGGTATGTTTTATCTGAATCATTAAATTAAATTTTTGGGTTTCATGTCCCTTTTACTTTTCTTTTCCTCTAGTGTGGGGATGACCTCCGCCAGGACATGCTGACCCTTCAGATGATCCGTATAATGAATAAAATCTGGGTACAGGAGGGTCTGGACATGCGCATGGTGATCTTCCGCTGCTTTTCCACAGGCCGTGGACGAGGTATGACATAACCCGTAGTAAGCTAGTACCGGGAAGGGTTACAGCAGATATTATTTTATTAAACATAAGAAAGGGGCACCACAGAAAGTAAAACCATCATAACTAGTCTGATGTGCAAAAACACCCTGTAAGAGCTGTACGCAGTTTTGTCTGCACTGATAAAGGGCGAGAGGCGACTGGCATTCTCAGTACTCCGCTCAGTGATCATTAGCACATCATGTCCTATGCTGGAGCGTATTTAAAAAATAAATAAATCAATTTATATATAAATAAAATCTTTCCTAATTTGCGTTTCTCTTTGAACGCTTTATCAATAAACAGTTCCTAAGAACATACTTAGGTAGTTTGGAAGTGTGCACGTATCTTTGCAAACACTGGTGCTATATAGTGCTTAAGATACATGCACACTCCTATGTCTAGCTCAGGGGTTTCCAAACTTATTAGGCGGTGGGCCTCCCTTCAGGCAAAATTTACAAGACAGCCCCCCTCATAAAAGCTATTACTATTACTATTCTATTTCAAGAAAATTTTAATATTTATTTTTAGTTTTAATTTGGGGAATTTATATCTGATCCAGGGTTTACACACAGCTCTCAAGAGCTGATTCGGCTCAGCCAAAAGGGAGCTTGACTCACATTTCAGTTTACACTTTGTTACTCCTGTGTTGAATGCAAGTTATTGATCAACACAACAAACGCAATGCAGTGTCTGAGCGATTTTGACCTCCGTGTCTTTCTTCCACCTACATACTGCCCTTTAACTTATTCCACCACAACATTGCAAGTGTCATTGTTGGCTCTTAAAAAACGTTCTATATTTCTCCTGTTAAGTGTAGTCAGTCCACGGGTCATCCATTACTTATGGGATTATAACTCCTCCCTAACAGGAAGTGCAAGAGGATCACCCAAGCAGAGCTGCTATATAGCTCCTCCCCTCTACGTCATATCCAGTCATTCTCTTGCACCTAACTAAAGATAGGACGTGTGAGAGGACTGTGGTGTGTTAAACTTAGTTTTTATTTCTTCAATCAAAAGTTTGTTATTTTAAACGGCACCGGAGTGTGTTGTTTGTTCTCGGGCAGCATTAGAAGAAGAATCTGCCTGAGTTTTCTATGATCTTAGCGGTCGTAACTAAGATCCACTTGTTGTTCTCGGACATTCTGAGGAGTGAGGTAACTTCAGAACAGGGGATAGCATGCAGGGCCCACCTGCAAGGAGGTATGTGCAGTAAATTATTTTCTAAGGAATGGAATTGACTGAGAAAATACTGCTAATACCGATGTAATGTAAGTGCAGCCTTAAATGCAGTAGTAGCGACTGGTATCAGGCTGATATGATATGTATGTATGTATACTCTGAGGTATTTCTGGGGAATGGAATTTCACTAAGAAAATACTGTCAATATTAAAGTAATATTTGAGCCTGCACTGCAGTGAAAGCGACTAGCAGCAGGCTTATTAATAACACTTCATAATTTTTCAATTTTAAAACGTTTACTGGCATGTTAATCGTTTTTTCTGAGGTACTTGGTGATAAAACTTTATGGGCATGATTTTTACCACATGGCTGTCGTTTTTTTCTGCATAAAAACAGTTTACTGAGCTTCCCCACTGTTGTAATATGAGTGGGAGGGGCCTATTTTAGCGCTTTATTGCGCAGTAAAAATTTAGTCACAGTCTTCCTATTTCTTCCTCCATGATCCAGGACGTCTCTACAGAGCCCAGGGGTCTCCAAAACTAGTTTTGAGGGAGGTAATCAGTCACAGCAGACCTGTGACAGTGTGTTTGACTGTGATAAAAACGTTTATTATTTCAACTGTTATCCGTTTTGGGTATTAAGGGGTTAATCATCCTTTCTCTTGTTAAGTGTATCCAGTCCACGGATCATCCATTACTTATGGGATATTAACTCCTCCCCAACAGGAAGTGCAAGAGGATTCACCCAGCAGAGCTGCTATATAGCTCCTCCCCTAACTGCCATTACCAGTCATTCTCTTGCACCCAACGACTAGATAGGATGTGTGAGAGGACTATGGTGATTATATTTAGTTTTATACCTTCAATCAAAAGTTTGTTATTTTATAATAGCACCGGAGTGTGTTATTCCTTCTCTGGTAGAATTTGAAGAAGAATCTACCTGAGTTTTTACTATGATTTTAGCCGGCGTAGTTAAGATCATATTGCTGTTTCTCGGCCATCTGAGGAGAGGTAAACTTCAGATCAGGGGACAGCGGGCAGATTAATCTGCAAAGAGGTATGTAGCAGCTTATTATTTTCTGACAATGGAATTGATGAGAAAATTCTGCCATACCGATATAATGTAAACTCAGCCTTTAATGCAGTAGCAGCAACTGGTATCAGGCTGTCATGTATGTATATTTTACACTTCAGTATTCTGGGGAATGGCACTTCACTGGAATTATACTGTGTGCATAAGACTTTAGCCTAATTTGCAGGGACTGGCAACAGGCTCTTTAATAACACTTAATTTATGTTAAACGTTTTTTGCTGGCATGTAAAATCGTTTCATTTTCTGAGGTACTGGGTGAATAAAATGTTTTGGGCATTATTTTTTCCACTTGGCAGTTGTTTTATTTAATTTATGACAGTTTACTGATCTCTCTCACTGTTGTGTGTGAGGGGGAGGTAAAAAAATTCAGTCAGAAGCTCATTGTATTTCCTGCATGATCCGGTTCATCTCTACAGAACTCAGGGGTCTTCAAAACTTGTTTTGAGGGAGGTAATCATTCACAGCAGAGCTGTGAGATTGTAGTTGACTGTGATAAAAAACGTTTATTTCTGTAACTTTTTTTTCTGCTATCAGGGTTAGTTATCCTTCGCTAATGGGAACAAGCCTTTGCTAAAATTGTGTTTTTTACAAAGATTTGATGCTATAACCTTTCAGTTTATTAACTTTCAACTGTCATAACTCTTTCTGTGCTTCTTATAGGCACAGTACGTTTTCATATTATAGTAAATTACTTGAAAAGTATTTCCAAGTTGCTAGTTTATTTGCTAGTGTGTTAAACATGTCTGATTCAGAGGAAGACATCTGTGCTATATGTGCTAATGCCAAAGTGGAGCCCAATAGAAATTTATGTACTAACTGTATTGATGCTACTTTAAATAAAAGTCAATCTGTACAAATTGAACACATTTCACCAAACAACGAGGGGAGAGTTATGCCGACTAACTCGCCTCACGTGTCAGTACCTGCATCTCCCGCTCGGGGGGTGCGTGATATTGTGGCGCCGAGTACATCTGGGCGGCCATTACAAATCACATTACAGGATATGGCTACTGTTATGACTGAAGTTTTGGCTAAATTACCAGAACTAAGAGGTAAGCGTGATCACTCTGGGGTGAGAACAGAGTGCGCTGATAATGTTAGGGCCATGTCAGATACTGCGTCACAACTTGCAGAACATGAGGACGGAGAGCTTCATTCTGCGGCTGACGGTTCTGATCCAAACAGATTGGATTCAGATATTTCAAATTTTAAATTTAAGCTGGAAAACCTCCGTGTATTACTAGGGGAGGTGTTAGCAGCTCTGAATGATTGTAACACAGTTGCAATACCAGAAAAAATGTGTAGGTTGGATAAATATTTTGCGGTACCGTCGAGTACTGACGTTTTTCCTATACCTAAGAGACTTACTGAAATTGTTACTAAGGAGTGGGATACACCCGGTGTGCCGTTCTCACCCCCTCCGATATTTAGAAAGATGTTTCCAATAGACACCACCACACGGGACTTATGGCAAACGATCCCTAAGGTGGAGGGAGCAGTTTCTACTTTAGCTAAGCGTACCACTATCCCGGTGGAGGATAGCTGTGCCTTTTCAGATCCAATGGATAAAAAGTTAGAGGGTTACCTTAAGAAAATGTTTGTTCAACAAGGTTTTATATTGCAACCCCTTGCATGCATTGCGCCTGTCACGGCTGCAGCAGCATTTTGGTTTGAGTCTCTGGAAGGGACACTTGAATCAGCTCCATTAGATGAGATTACACACAGGCTTAAAGCTCTTAAGTTAGCTAACTCATTTATTTCAGATGCCGTAGTACATTTAACTAAGCTTACGGCTAAGAATTCCGGATTCGCCATTCAGGCGCGCAGAGCACTGTGGCTAAAATCCTGGTCAGCTGACGTTACTTCTAAGTCTAAATTACTTAATATACCTTTCAAAGGGCAGACCTTATTCGGGCCCGGATTGAAAGAAATTATCGCTGACATTACAGGAGGTAAAGGCCATGCCCTGCCTCAAGACAGAGCCAAACCTAAGGCTAGACAATCTAATTTTCGTTCCTTTCGGAATTTCAAAGCAGGAGCAGCATCAACTTCCTCTGCTCCAAAACAAGAAGGATCTGTTGCTCGCTACAGACAAGGCTGGAGACCTAACCAGTCCTGGAACAAGGGCAAGCAGGCCAGGAAACCTGCTGGTGCCCCTAAAACAGCATGAATTGAGGGCCCCCGATCCGGGAACGGATCTAGTGGGAGGCAGACTTTCTCTCTTCGCCCAGGCTTGGGCAAGAGATGTCCAGGATCCCTGGGCGCTAGAGATAATATCTCAGGGATACCTTCTGGACTTCAAATACTCTCCCCCAAGAGAGAGATTTCATCTGTCAAGGTTGTCAACAAACCAAATAAAGAAAGAGGCGTTTCTACGCTGCGTACAAGAGCTTTTATTAATGGGAGTAATCCATCCAGTTCCACGGTCGGAACAGGGAAAAGGGTTTTACTCAAATCTGTTTGTGGTTCCCAAAAAAAGAGGGAACTTTCAGGCCAATCCTGGATTTAAAGATCCTAAACAAATTCCTAAGAGTTCCATCGTTCAAAATGGAGACTATTCGGACTATTTTACCCATGATCCAAAAGGGTCAGTACATGACCACAGTGGATTTAAAGGATGCTTACCTTCGCATACCGATTCACAAAGATCATTACCGGTATCTAAGGTTTGCCTTTCTAGACAGGCATTACCAGTTTGTAGCTCTTCCATTCGGATTGGCTACGGCTCCGAGAATCTTCACAAAGGTTCTGGGTGCTCTTCTGGCGGTACTAAGACTGCGAGGAATTGCGGTAGCTCCGTACCTAGACGACATTCTGATACAAGCTTCAAGCTTTCAAACTGCCAAGTCTCATACAGAGTTAGTACTGGCATTTCTAAGGTCGCATGGATGGAAGGTGAACGAAAAGAAGAGTTCTCTCTTTCCACTCACAAGAGTTCCCTTCTTGGGGACTCTTATAGATTCTGTAGAAATGAAGATTTACCTGACAGAAGACAGGTTAACAAAGCTTCAAAATGCATGCCGTGTCCTTCATTCCATTCAACACCCGTCAGTAGCTCAATGCATGGAGGTGATCGGCTTAATGGTAGCAGCAATGGACATAGTACCCTTTGCACGCCTACATCTCAGACCGCTGCAATTGTGCATGCTAAGTCAGTGGAATGGGGATTACTCAGACTTGTCCCCTACTCTGAATCTGGATCAAGAGACCAGAAATTCTCTTCTATGGTGGCTTTCTCGGCCACATCTGTCCAGGGGGATGCCATTCAGCAGGCCGGACTGGACAATTGTAACAACAGACGCCAGCCTACTAGGTTGGGGCGCTGTCTGGAATTCTCTGAAGGCTCAGGGACAATGGAATCAGGAGGAGAGTCTCCTACCAATAAACATTCTGGAATTGAGAGCAGTTCTCAATGCCCTTCTGGCTTGGCCCCAGTTAACAACTCGGGGGTTCATCAGGTTTCAGTCGGACAACATCACGACTGTAGCTTACATCAACCATCAGGGAGGGACAAGAAGCTCCCTAGCAATGATGGAAGTATCAAAGATAATTCGCTGGGCAGAGTCTCACTCTTGCCACCTGTCAGCAATCCACATCCCGGGAGTGGAGAACTGGGAGGCGGATTTCTTAAGTCGTCAGACTTTTCATCCGGGGGAGTGGGAACTTCATCCGGAGGTCTTTGCCCAAATACTTCGACGTTGGGGCAAACCAGAGATAGATCTCATGGCGTCTCGACAGAACGCCAAGCTTCCTCGTTACGGGTCCAGATCCAGGGATCCGGGAGCGGTTCTGATAGATGCTTTGACAGCACCTTGGACCTTCGGGATGGCTTATGTGTTTCCACCCTTCCCGATGCTTCCTCGATTGATTGCCAGAATCAAACAGGAGAGAGCATCAGTAATTCTAATAGCGCCTGCATGGCCACGCAGGACTTGGTATGCAGATCTAGTGGACATGTCATCCTGTCCACCTTGGTCGCTACCTCTGAAACAGGACCTTCTGATCCAGGGTCCCTTCAAACATCAAAATCTAATTTCTCTGAAGCTGACTGCTTGGAAATTGAACGCTTGATTTTATCAAAACGTGGTTTTTCTGAGTCAGTTATTGATACCTTAATACAGGCTAGGAAGCCTGTTACCAGAAAGATTTACCATAAGATATGGCGCAAATACTTATATTGGTGCGAATCCAAGAGTTACTCATGGAGTAAGGTTAGGATTCCGAGGATATTGTCTTTTCTACAAGAAGGTTTAGAAAAGGGTTTATCCGCTAGTTCCTTAAAGGGACAGATTTCAGCTCTGTCCATTCTTTTACACAAACGTCTGTCAGAAGTTCCGGACGTTCAAGCTTTTTGTCAGGCTTTAGCTAGGATCAAGCCTGTGTTTAAAACTGTTGCTCCACCATGGAGTTTGAACTTAGTTCTTAATTTTTAACAGGGGGTTCCGTTTGAACCCCTTCATTCCATTGATATCAAGTTGTTATCTTGGAAAGTTCTGTTTTTAATGGCGATTTCCTCGGCTCGAAGAGTCTCTGAGTTATCTGCCTTACATTGTGATTCTCCTTATCTGATTTTTCATTCAGACAAGGTAGTTCTGCGTACTAAACCTGGGTTCCTACCTAAGGTGGTCACTAACAGGAATATCAATCAAGAGATTGTGGTTCCATCTTTGTGTCCTAATCCTTCTTCGAAAAAGGAACGTCTGCTACACAATCTAGATGTAGTCCGTGCCCTGAAATTTTATCTACAGGCAACTAAGGATTTTCGACAAACGTCTTCCCTGTTTGTCGTTTATTCTGGTCAGAGGAGAGGTCCAAAAGCTTCGGCTACCTCTCTCTCCTTTTGGCTTCGTAGCATAATACGGTTAGCCTATGAGACTGCTGGACAGCAGTCTCCTGAAAGAATTACAGCACATTCTACTAGAGCTGTGGCTTCCACTTGGGCCTTTAAGAATGAGGCTTCTGTTGAACAGATTTGCAAGGCTGCAACTTGGTCTTCTCTTTATACTTTTTCCAAATTTTACAAATTTGACACTTTTGCTTCTTCGGAGGCTGTTTTTGGGAGAAAGGTTCTTCAGGCAGTGGTTCCTTCCGTATAAAGAGCCTGCCTGTCCCTCCCGTCATCCGTGTACTTTAGCTTTGGTATTGGTATCCCATAAGTAATGGATGATCCGTGGACTGGATACACTTAACAAGAGAAAACATAATTTATGCTTACCTGATAAATTTATTTCTCTTGTAGTGTATCCAGTCCACGGCCCGCCCTGTCACTTTAAGGCAGGTAATTTTTCCATTAAACTACAGTCACCACTGCACCCTATGGTTTTCCTTTCTCTGCATGTTTTCGGTCGAATGACTGGTAATGGCAGTTAGGGGAGGAGCTATATAGCAGCTCTGCTGGGTGAATCCTCTTGCACTTCCTGTTGGGGAGGAGTTAATATCCCATAAGTAATGGATGATCCGTGGACTGGATACACTACAAGAGAAATAAATTTATCAGGTAAGCATAAATTATGTTTTTGCTGGTGGGTGCAATCCTCTGCTAACTTTATACATTTTCTGTTAAAATTTGGTTGTTTTAACATATTTGGTTCATTGTTAATTCAACTGTGTCACATTTTTATGTTTCTTAAAGGCGCAGTAGCGTTTTTTATATAGCTTGTAAATTTATTTAAAAGTTTTTTTCCAAGCTTGCTAGTGTTATTGCTAGTCTGTTTAAACATGTCTGACACAGATGAATCTGTTTGTTCACTATGTTTAAAGGCCAATGTGGAGCCCAATAGAAATTTGTGCACTCAATGTATAGATGTTACTTTGAATAAAAGTCAAACTTTATATGTTAAAAAAATATCACCAGACAACGAGGGGAAAGTTATGCCGACTAACTCTCCTCACGTGTCAGTACCTTCGCCTCCCGCTCAGGAGGTGCATGATATTGTGGCGCCAAGTACATCAGGGCGGCCCATACAAATCACTTTGCAAGACATGGCTAATGTTATGAATGAAGTACTATCTAAATTGCCAGAATTAAGAGGTAAACGCGATCACTCTGGGGTAAGAACAGAGTGCGCTGATAATAGTAGAGCCATGTCTGATACTGCGTCACAATTTGCAGAACATGAGGACGGAGAGCTTCATTCTGTGGGTGACGGATCTGATCCAAGTAAACTGGATTCAGAGATTTCAAATTTTAAATTTAAGCTTGAGAACCTCCGTGTATTACTAGGGGAGGTATTAGCGGCTCTGAATGATTGTAACACGGTTACAATTCCAGAGAAAGTATGTAGGCTGGATAAATATTTTGCGGTACCGGCGTGTACTGACGTTTTTCCTATACCTAAAAGGCTTACAGAAATTGTTAACAAGGAGTGGGATAGACCCGGTGTGCCCTTTTCACCCCCTCCTATATTTAGAAAAATGTTTCCAATAGACGCCACCACACGGGACCTATGACAGACGGTCCCTAAGGTGGAGGGAGCAGTTTCTACTCTGGCTAAGCGCACCACTATCCCGGTGGAGGATAGCTGTGCTTTTTCAGATCCAATGGATAAAAAGTTAGAGGGTTACCTTAAGAAAATGTTTGTTCAGCAAGGTTTTATATTACAACCCCTTGCATGCATCGCGCCTGTCACTGCTGCGGCGGCATTCTGGTTTGAGTCTCTGGAAGAGACCCTTAGCACAGCTCCATTGGATGAGATTATGAACAAGCTTAAAGCCCTTAAGCTAGCTAATTCATTTATTTCTGATGCCGTAGTACACTTAACCAAACTTACGGCTAAGAACTCCGGATTCGCCATTCAAGCGCGCAGAGCGCTGTGGCTTAAATCCTGGTCAGCTGATGTGACTTCTAAATCTAAATTGCTTAATATTCCTTTCAAAGGGCAGACATTATTCGGGCCCGGCTTGAAATAAATTATCGCTGACATTACTGGAGGTAAGGGCCATGCCCTGCCTCAAGACAGGGCCAAACCAAAGGCTAAACAGTCTAATTTTCGTGCCTTTCGTAATTTCAAGGCAGGAGCAGCATCAACTTCCTCCGCTCCAAGACAGGAAGGAACTGTTGCTCGCTACAGACAGGGCTGGAAACCTAACCAGTCCTGGAACAAGGGCAAGCAGGCCAGAAAACCTGCTGCTGCCCCTAAGACAGCATGAAGTGAGGGCCCCCGATCCGGAAACGGATATAGTGGGGGGCAGACTTTCTCTCTTTGCCCAGGCTTGGGCAAGAGATGTCCAGGATCCCTGGGCGTTGGAAATCATATCTCAGGGATATCTTCTGGACTTCAAAGCTTCTCCTCCACAAGGGAGATTTCATCTTTCAAGGTTATCAGCAAACCAGATAAAGAAAGAGGCGTTTCTACGCTGTGTACAAGACCTCTTACTAATGGGAGTGATCCACCCAGTTCCGCGGTCGGAACACGGGCAAGGATTCTATTCAAATCTGTTTGTGGTTCCCAAAAAAGAGGGAACCTTCAGACCAATCTTGGACTTAAAGATCCTAAACAAATTCCTAAGAGTTCCATCGTTCAAAATGGAAACTATTCGAACCATCTTACCCATGATCCAAGAGGGTCAGTACATGACCACAGTGGATTTAAAGGATGCCTACCTTCACATACCGATTCACAAGGATCATTACCGGTATCTAAGATTTGCCTTCCTAAACAGGCATTACCAGTTTGTAGCTCTTCCCTTCGGGTTAGCTACGGCTCCAAGAATCTTTACAAAGGTTCTGGGCTCTCTTCTGGCGGTACTAAGACCGCGAGGCATAGCGGTAGCTCCGTACCTAGACGACATTCTGATACAAGCGTCAAGTTTCCAAACTGCCAAGTCTCATACAGAGTTAGTTCTGGCATTTCTAAGGTCGCATGGGTGGAAGGTGAACGTAGAAAAGAGTTCTCTATTGCCACTCACAAGAGTTCCCTTTCTAGGGACTCTTATAGATTCTGTAGAAATGAAAATTTACCTGACGGAGGACAGGTTAACAAAGCTTCAAAATGCATGCCGTGTCCTTCATTCCATTCAACACCCGTCAGTGGCTCAGTGCATGGAGGTAATCGGCTTAATGGTAGCGGCAATGGACATAGTACCATTTGCGCGCCTGCATCTCAGACCGCTGCAATTGTGCATGCTAAGTCAGTGGAATGGGGATTACTCAGATTTGTCCCCTCTGCTAAATCTGGATCAAGAGACCAGAGATTCTCTTCTATGGTGGCTTTCTCTGCCACATCTGTCCAAGGGGATGCCCTTCCGCAGGCCAGATTGGACGATTGTAACAACAGACGCCAGCCTTCTAGGTTGGGGCGCAGTCTGGAATTCCCTGAAGGCTCAGGGATCATGGACTCAGGAGGAGAGACTCCTTCCAATAAACATTCTGGAATTAAGAGAAATTTTCAATGCTCTTCTGGCTTGGCCTCAGTTAGCAACTCTGAGGTTCATCAGGTTTCAGTCGGACAACATCACGACTGTGGCTTACATCAACCATCAAGGAGGAACAAGGAGTTCCCTAGCGATGATGGAAGTCTCAAAGATAATTCGCTGGGCAGAGTCTCACTCTTGCCACCTGTCAGCGATCCACATCCCAGGCGTGGAGAACTGGGAGGCGGATTTTCTAAGTCGCCAGACCTTTCATCCGGGGGAGTGGGAACTTCATCCGGAGGTGTTTGCCCAACTGCTTCATCATTGGGGCAAACCAGATCTGTATCTCATGGCGTCTCACCAGAACGCCAAGCTTCCTTGTTACGGATCCAGGTCCAGGGACCCGGGAGCGGTGCTGATAGATGCTCTGACAGCACCTTGGGTCTTCAACATGGCTTATGTGTTTCCACCTTTCCCGATGCTTCCTCGATTGATTGCCAGGATCAAACAGGAGAGAGCATCTGTGATTCTAATAGCGCCTGCGTGGCCACGCAGGACCTGGTATGCAGATCTAGTGGACATGTCGTCCTGTCCACCATGGTCTCTGCCTCTGAGACAGGACCTTCTGATTCAGGGTCCTTTCAAACATCCAAATCTAATTTCTCTGAGGCTGACTGCATGGAGATTGAACGCTTGATTCTATCAAAGCGTGGATTCTCGGAGTCAGTGATTGATACCTTAATACAGGCTAGGAAACCTGTTACCAGGAAAATTTACCATAAAATATGGCGTAAATACTTATATTGGTGCGAATCATGGAGTAAGGTTAGGATTCCTAGCATATTGTCTTTTCTACAAGAGGGTTTAGAAAAGGGTTTATCTGCTAGTTCGTTAAAGGGACAGATTTCAGCTCTGTCTATCCTTTTACACAAACGTCTGGCAGAAGTTCCAGACGTTCAGGCTTTTTGTCAGGCTTTGGCTAGGATTAAGCCTGTGTTTAAGACTGTTGCTCCGCCGTGGAGCTTAAACTTAGTTCTTAACGTTCTGCAAGGTGTTCCGTTTGAACCCCTTCATTCCATCGATATCAAGCTGTTATCTTGGAAAGTTCTGTTTTTAATGGCTATTTCCTTGGCTCGAAGAGTCTCTGAGTTATCGGCCTTACATTGTGATTCTCCTTATCTGATTTTTCATTCAGACAAGGTAGTTCTGCGTACTAAACCTGGGTTCTTACCTAAGGTAGTCACTAACAAGAATATCAATCAAGAGATTGTTGTTCCATCATTGTGCCCTAACCCTTCTTCAAAGAAGGAACGACTTTTGCACAATCTGGACGTCGTCCCTGCCCTGAAATTTTATTTGCAGGCAACTAAAGATTTTCGTCAAACTTCTTCCCTGTTTGTCGTTTATTCTGGACAGAGGAGAGGTCAAAAAGCTTCGGCTACCTCTCTCTCTTTTTGGCTTCGTAGCATAATACGTTTAGCCTATGAGACTGCTGGACAGCAGCCTCCTGAAAGGATTACAGCTCATTCTACTAGAGCTGTGGCTTCCACTTGGGCCTTTAAGAATGAGGCCTCTGTTGAACAGATTTGCAAGGCTGCAACTTGGTCTTCACTTCACACTTTTTAAAAATTTTACAAATTTGACACTTTTGCTTCTTCGGAGGCTGTTTTTGGGGGAGAGGTTCTACAGGCAGTGGTTCCTTCCGTGTAAAGATCCTGCCTGTCCCTCCCGTCATCCGTGTACTTTTAGCTTTGGTATTGGTATCCCATAAGTAATGGATGACCCGTGGACTGACTACACTTAACAGGAGAAAATATAATTTATGCTTACCTGATAAATTCATTTCTCCTGTAGTGTAGTCAGTCCACGGCCCGCCCTGTTTTTACGGCAGGTCTAAATTTTAATTAAACTCCAGTCACCACTGCACCCTATAGTTTCTCCTTTCTCGTATGGTTTCGGTCGAATGACTGGATATGACGTAGAGGGGAGGAGCTATATAGCAGCTCTGCTTGGGTGATCCTCTTGCACTTCCTGTTAGGGAGGAGTTATAATCCCATAAGTAATGGATGACCCGTGGACTGACTACACTACAGGAGAAATGAATTTATCAGGTAAGCATAAATTATATTTTTTCCATAGTCAACTGCTGCTTGTGGTTTCCTTTGGATAGTGTGAAGTGTCACTGCTCCCGCGCCTCCCCTTTTTCACTCTAGTGCCCCCCCACCCACCCTGGGGAGGCCATCATCACACTTTGAAAACCACTGATCTAGCTCAATTAGCAATCAGAATACAAAGATAAATAAATTCATTTGAAAATACAAATAAACCAGATATAGTTGTTTTAATTGTTCCCCTGTCAGAATCATGAAAGTTAAATTTTTCACGTTTTTCAAACTTCCATGTTGCTTTAATATTCTTACAGTAATCCATCAATAATTTTATATGGTATGTTCCATGTCATTCCAAACCAATAATTCTGGGATATTTCAATATCAACAAAGGCAATGTTTGGTTATTTGCCTCAGTCAACAGGCATCTAGTATTTCTCAGTATTTTTGCATATCTGTATACTTCTGCCCTCTGTTCCGCACTAAAATTAAAATTAAACCTTATTAATTCAGATTGTGCAATTTAAATAAAAATCTAATTTACTTCCATTACAAAAATGTGCACAGTGTTTTAATATGTACTCTTTCAGGGGCACCAGCTACTAGAACATGTACAATATATATGTATATGTGTGTTGAGATTTGCTAATGGCTGTCACATGATACAAGGGGCAGGGAAATTGAATTAAATTTGAAATCTCAGAAAAAGTCTACTACTCATTTGAAAGTGTTGCATTGTCTTTTTATTATCCATGTGTTGATCATGCGGTTCTACTGTATTTAATAGTTGTTTAACTGCCCCTACTCTCCCACCTTCCTCAGTCCATAAAAGTTTACTGGTATCCTTTGTCTGTATAATTTTTCTGGGATATTGTACACCTCTGGATATTACTATATCTACATTATCCTACATCTGATTCACATGGGTGTTATTTATGTTTCTTTTTATAGCACTGCAGAATATGATGGTGCTCTGTTTAGCTTTAAAATGAACCCTTGATCTTTGTGTCATAAAAGAAAAATAAATACATATATCCATACTGAATTTGTTCCTTTACCAGTCAGCAGAAACTTGTTGTTTCAGGCACCAAGTTCGATAAATACAGAGAACATTTCTTCCCCTCATCTGTGTTGTCTGTACACGAGTCAACTGTGTTTTGCAGGAATGGTAGAGATGATCCCTACAGCCGAGACTTTGCGAAAGATCCAGGTGGAGCACGGAGTGACTGGTTCCTTCAAGGACAGACCACTAGCTGATTGGCTACAAAAACACAACCCAACAGAGGATGAGTATGACAAGGTGGGAACCACAAAATGTGACTTTTTTTCTTTATCTCTGATACTTATATTACAGGTAGGTGAACGCCAAAATTAAACTTTCATGATTCAGAAAGAGCTTGCAATTTTAAGACACTTTTCAATTTACATCTTATTAATTTATTTTGATATTGTAACACACAATTTGAGATAATTTAGTTGTCTTAGGAAGGGGTGATTGCCCCGAAATATCACTAAATAAAATAAATACATTTCAAGTGGGATAAATCCAGTGAGTGCAGTTGCTTACTGTGGATATTGTACTACATATTGTACCGTGCTACGATGACTGGTTGTTATTGAGCACTTGCATTCTGTTTATATATATATATATATATATATATATATATATATATATATATATATATATATATATATAAATTCATTAAAATTATGGGGGGAGATAAAAAACTGAAATTAAAATCCTCCATGTCTCAAAATTAAATCAATGTAAATATTTGCATAGGAAATTAATGCATCTAGGCAAGTATCCCCGGGAAAAGCAAGAGGGGATACTTGCCTAGATGTATTAATTTCCTATGCAAATATTTACATTGATATATATATATATATATTTTATTTATTTATTTATTTCATTAAGTACAATAGCCCTTTAGTGTTAGTTATCCCCTCCAAATTAATTGGTTTTGGGACAATCCTGGACAGCAAACTGAACACCTTAAATCATCTGATCTGTTGTGTATAGATTACTTAATATGCTGAACTTGAGGTCATATTAGTACTATCCTTATTCATTGCTCTGACTTATTCCACAGGCAGTTGAGAATTTCATCTATTCATGTGCCGGGTGCTGTGTAGCAACGTATGTACTGGGGATCTGCGATCGGCACAATGACAATATCATGCTGAAGACCAGTGGACACATGTTTCACATTGACTTTGGTAGATTCCTGGGTCATGCACAGATGTTTGGAAATATAAAGAGGTAAGAACTTGAAGCATCAATTCCTCTACAACAAAGAAAATAGAGAGACACACTCAGCTGAGACAGAACAAAAGCTGGAAACACTTCCTTGCTTGTTCATAAGCGAGTGCCACTCATGGTAAAATCTCTTTTAGCACACAATGCCTTTAGCATATCAGTCTGAACATGCCCAATCACTGTCTAGCCCCAAAATACCAGGCAATTCTCTTTTGAACAATAGAAAACAATAGACCCCCAGATGTATTTTTTGGCCTCTCTTGGCCTCGTCCGTGAGGTGCAGTTGCATCCCTCTAGTGAATGTGTGCAAGGAGTCCTCATCTGGTTTCCCCTTTTACTCTTAGGGAGACCCAAGAGTAATTTGTGTACAATAAAGAAAATAGTCAGACTCACTCAACTGAGACTGAACAATAGCTAGAAAAACTTCCTTGCTTGTTCATAAGGCCAGTGCCACTCAGGGTGCAGTCTCTTTTAGGACACTATGCCTTTCACAGAGAAAAAAATATCCTGTAGCATATCAGTCTGATCCTGCTAAAAGAGGCTGCTCCTAGATGGTAATTCGTATGGAACAAGCTACTGAGCTGGTGTTCGTTCCTGGTGGAGCGCTTATCTCTTTGTACACATCAATTCCTGTATCACGACGTTGTATCCTTATTTTTTTTTTTTAAACTTCTTGTATGTAGGCGAGTCAGTTTCTGAGCTTATGGAAATGTGATGACTGATCTTAAAATATCAATTTCTTTCATGTAATTAACAAGAGTCCATGAGCTAGTGACGTATGGGATATACATTCCTACCAGGAGGGGCAAAGTTTCCCAAACCTTAAAATGCCTATAAATACACCCCTCACCACACCCACAAATCAGTTTTACAAACTTTGCCTCCAAGGGAGGTGGTGAAGTAAGTTTGTGCTAGATTCTACGTTGATATGCGCTCCGCAGCAAGTTGGAGCCCGGTTTTCCTCTCAGCGTGCAGTGAATGTCAGAGGGATGTGAAGAGAGTATTGCCTATTGAATGCAGTGATCTCCTTCTACGGGGTCTATTTCATAAGGTTCTCTGTTATCGGTCGTAGAGATTCATCTCTTACCTCCCTTTTCAGATCGACGATATACTCTTATATTTACCATTTCCTCTACTGATTCTCGTTTCAGTACTGGTTTGGCTTTCTACAAACATGTAGATGAGTGTCCTGGGGTAAGTAAGTCTTATTTTCTGTGACACTCTAAGCTATGGTTGGGCACTTTATTTATAAAGTTCTAAATATATGTATTCAAACATTTATTTGCCTTGACTCAGAATGTTCAACTTTCCTTATTTCCAGACAGTCAGTTTCATATTTGGGATTATGCATTGAATTATCATATTTTTTCTTACCTCAAAAATTTGACTTTTTTCCCTGTGGGCTGTTAGGCTCGCGGGGGCTGAAAATGCTTCATTTTATTGCGTCATTCTTGGCGCGGACTTTTTTGGCGCAAAAATTATTTTCCGTTTCCGGCGTCATACGTGTCGCCGGAAGTTGCGTCATTTTTTGACGTTATTTTGCGTCAAAGATGTCGGCGTTCCGGATGTGGCGTCATTTTTGGCGCCAAAAGCATTTAGGCGCCAAATAATGTGGGCGTCTTTTTTGGCGCTAAAAAATATGGGCGTCATTTTTTGTCTCCACATTATTTAAGTCTCATTATTTATTGCTTCTGGTTGCTAGAAGCTTGTTCACTGGCATTTTTTTCCCATTCCTGAAACTGTCATTTAAGGAATTTGATCAATTTTGCTTTATATGTTGTTTTTTTCTTTTACATATTGCAAGATGTTCCACGTTGCAACTGAGTCAGAAGATACTACAGGAAAATCACTGCACAGTGCTGGAGCTACCAAGCTAAGTCTGCTATAAACTTTTGGTATCTGTTTCTCCAGCTGTTATTTGTATTGCATGTCATGTCAAACTTATTAATGCAGATAAAATTTCCTTTAGTACTGTTACATTACATGTTGCTGTCCGTCAACATCTAATTTTCAGAGTGTTCCTGATAACATAAGAGATTTTATTTTTTAAATCCATTAAGAAGGCTATGTCTGTTATTTCTCCTTCTAGTATACATAAAAGTCTTTTAAAACTTCTCTTTTTTTCAGATGAATTTTTAAATGAACATCATCATTCTGATACTGATAATGGTTCTTCTGGTTCAGAGGTTTCTGTCTCAGAGGTTGATGCTGATAAATCTTTGTATTTGTTCAAGATGGAATTTATTCGTTCTTTACTTAAAGAAGTGTTATTTGCATTAGAAATAGAGGATTCTGGTCCTCTTGATACTAAATGTAAACGTTTAAATAAGGTTTTTTAAATCTCCTGTAGTTATTCCAGAAGTGTTTTATCTCCCTGATGCTATTTCTGAAGTAATTTCCAGGGAATGGAATAATTTGGGTAATTTATTTACTCCTTCTAGACGTTTAAGCAAATTATATCCTGTGCCATCTGACAGATTAGAGTTTTTTGGGACAAAAATCCCTAAGGTTATGGGGCTGTCTCTACTCCTGCTAATGTACTACTATTCCTATGGCAGATAGTACTTCATTTAAGGATCCTTTAGATAGGAAAATTGAATCTTTTCTAAGAAAAGCTTACTTATGTTCAGGTAATCTTCTTAGACCTGCTATATTTTTAGCGGATGTTGCTGCAGCTTCAACTTTTTGGTTAGAAGCTTTAGCGCAACAAGTAACAGATCATAATTTTATAGCATTATTATTATTCTATAACATGCTAATAATTTTATTGGTGATACCATCTTTTGATATCATTAGAGTTGATGTCAGGTATATGTCTCTAGCTATTTTAGCTAGAAAAGCTTTATGGATTAAACTTGGAATGCTGACATGTCTTCTAAGTCAACTTTGCTTTCCCTTTCTTTCCAGGGTAAATAATCATTTCGTTCCTTTCCTCACAACAAGGAACAAAAGCCTGATCCTTCATCCTCAGGAGCGGTATCAGTTTGGAAACTATTTCCAGTTTGGAATATATCCAAGCCTTATATAAACCTATAGTCAGCTCCTAAGTACCTATGAAGGTGCGGCCCTTATTCCAGCTCAGCTGGTATGGGGCAGATTACGTTTTCTTCAAAGAAATTTGGATCAATTCCGTTCTTAATCTCTGGTTTCAGAAACATTGTTTCAGAAAGGTACAGAATTGGCTTCAAGTTAAGGCCTCCTGCTAAGAGATTCTTTTCTTTCCCGTGTCCCAGTTGACACAGCAAGGCTCAGCATTTCTGAAATGTGTTTCAGATCTAGAGTTGGCTGGAGTATTTATGCCAGTTCCAGTTCTGGAACAGGGGCTGGGGTTTTATTTTATCTCTTCATTGTACCAAAGAAGGTCAATTCCTTCAGACCAGTTCTGGATCTATCATTATTGAATCGTTATGTTAGGATACCAACATTCAAGATGGTTACTGTAGGACTATCCTGCCTTTTCTTTAGCAAGGGCATTATATGTCTACAATAGATTTACAGGATGTGTATCTGCATATTCCGATTCATCCAGATCACTTTTAGTGTCTGAGATTCTCTTTTTAGACAAGCATTACCAGTTTTGTGGCTCTACTGTTTGGCCTAGCCTCAGTTCCAAGAATTTTTTTCAAAGGTTCTCGGTGCCCTTCTTTCTGTAATCAGAGAATAGGGTTTTGGTATTTCCTTATTTGGACGATATCTTGGTACTTGCTCAGTCTTCTCATTTTCGAAGAATCTCATACGAATCGACTTGTGTTGTTTCTTCAAGTTCATGGTTGGAGGATCAATTTACCAATCAGTTCATTGATTCCTCAGACAAGGGTAACCTTTTTAGGTTTCTAGATAAATTCAGTGTCTATGACTCTGTCCTTGTCAGACAAGAGAAGTTTAACATTGATATCAGCTTGTCAAAACCTTCAGTCACAATCATTCCCTTTGGTAGCCTTATGCATGGAAATGTTGGGTCTTAGGACTGCCGCATCAGATGCGATCTCCTTTGCTCGTTTTCACATGCGACCTCTTCAGCTCTGTATGCTGAACCAATGGTGCAGGGATTACTCAAAGATATCTCAATTAATATCTTTAAACCGATTTTACGACACTCTCTGACATGGTGGACAGATCACCATCGTTTAGTTCAGGGGGCTTCTTTGTTCTTCCGACCTGGACTATAATCTCAACAGATACAAGTCTTACAGGTTGGGGAGCTGTGTGGGGGTATCTGACGGCACAAGGGGTTTGGGAATCTCAGGAGGTGAGATTTCCGATCAATATTTTGGAACTCCGTGCAATTTTCAGAGCTCTTCAGTCTTGGCCTCTTCTGAAGAGAGAGTTGTTCATTGTTTTCAGATAAGACAATGTCACAACTGTGGCATACATCAATCATCAAGGAGGGACTCACAGTCCTCTGGCTATGAAAGAAGTATCTCAAATTTTGGTTTGGGCGGAATCCAGCTCCTGTCTAATCTCTGCGGTTTATATCCCAGGTATGGACAATTGGAAAGCGGATTATCTCAGTCGCCAAACGTTGCATCCGGGCGAATGGTCTCTTCACCCAGAGGTATTTCTTCAGATTGTTCAAATGTGGGAACTTCCAGAAATAGATCTGATGGCTTCTCATCTAAACAAGAAACTTCCCAGGTATCTGTCCAGATCCCGGGATCCTCAGGCGGAGGCAGTGGATGCATTTTCACTTCCTTGGAAGTATCATCCTGCCTATATCTTTCCGCCTCTAGTTCTTCTTCCAAGAGTAATCTCCAAGATTCTGAAGGAATGCTCGTTTGTTCTGCTGGTAGCTCCGGCATGGCCTCACAGGTTTTGGTATGCGGATCTTGTCCGGATGGCCTCTTGCCAACCGTGGACTCTTCCGTTAAGACCAGACCTTTTGTCTCAAGGTCCTTTTTTCCATCAGGATCTGAAATCCTTAAATTTAAAGGTATGGAGATTGAACGCTTGATTCTTGGTCAAAGAGGTTTCTCTGACTCTGTGATTAATACTATGTTACAGGCTCGTAAATCTGTATCCAGAGAGATATATTATAGAGTCTAGAAGACTTATATTTCTTGGTGTCTTTCTCATCATTTTTCTTGGCATTCTTTTAGAATACCGAGAATATTACAATTTCTTCAGGATGGTTTAGATAAGGGTTTGTCCGCAAGTTCCTTGAAAGGTCAAATCTCTGCTCTTTCTGTTCTTTTTCACAGAAAGATTGCTATTCTTCCTGATATTCATTGTTTTGTACAAGCTTTGGTTTGTATAAAGCCTGTCATTAAGTCAATTTCTCCTCCTTGGAGTTTGAATTTGGTTCTGGGGGCTCTTCAAGCTCCTCCATTTGAACCTATGCATTCATTGGATATTAAATTACTTTCTTGGAAAGTTTTGTTCCTTTTGGCCATCTCTTCTGCCAGAAGAGTTTCTGAATTATCTGCTCTTTCTTGTAAGTCTCCTTTTCTGATTCTTCATCAGGATAAGGCGGTGTTGCGAACTTCTTTTGAATTTTTACCTAAAGTTGTGAATTCCAACAACATTAGTAGAGAAATTGTGGTTCCTTCATTATGTCCTAATCCTAAGAATTCTAAGGAGAAATCGTTGCATTCTTTGGATGTTGTTAGAGCTTTGAAATATTATGTTGAAGCTACGAAATCTTTCTGTAAGACTTCTAGTCTATTTGTTATCTTTTCCGGTTCTAGGAAAGGCCAGAAAGCTTCTGCCATTTCTTTGGCATCTTGGTTGAAATCTTTAATTCATCTTGCCTATGTTGAGTCGGGTAAAATTCCGCCTCAGAGAATTACAGCTCATTCTACTAGGTCAGTATCTACTTCCTGGGCGTTTAGGAATGAAGCTTCGGTTGACCAGATCTGCAAAGCAGCAACTTGGTCCTCTTTGCATACTTTTACTAAATTCTACCATTTTGATGTATTTTCTTCTTCTGAAGCAGTTTTTGGTAGAAAAGTTCTTCAGGCAGCGGTTTCAGTTTGAATCTTCTGCTTATGTTTTTTGTTAAACTTTATTTTGGGTGTGGATTATTTTCAGCAGGAATTGGCTGTCTTTATTTTATCCCTCCCTCTCTAGTGACTCTTGTGTGGAAAGATCCACATCTTGGGTAGTCATTATCCCATACGTCACTAGCTCATGGACTCTTGTTAATTACATGAAAGAAAACATAATTTATGTAAGAACTTACCTGATAAATTCATTTCTTTCATATTAACAAGAGTCCATGAGGCCCACCCTTTTTTGTGGTGGTTATGATTTTTTTGTATAAAGCACAATTATTCCAATTCCTTATTTTATATGCTTCGCACTTTTTTTCTTATCACCCCACTTCTTGGCTATTCGTTAAACTGATTTGTGGGTGTGGTGAGGGGTGTATTTATAGGCATTTTAAGGTTTGGGAAACTTTGCCCCTCCTGGTAGGAATGTATATCCCATACGTCACTAGCTCATGGACTCTTGTTAATATGAAAGAAATGAATTTATCAGGTAAGTTCTTACATAAATTATGTTTTTTACTGTTTAAGTCTTGTTTTATTTTTCTTTCTATTGCTTATTTATTTAAAATGATGGCGTGTTTGTTATTGTTAAAAAAATCTTTACTATGAATCGGTTCATTCATGATTTTAAAATTCACCCTATTAAAATGACCTTTGTTTTTTTACGAGCTTTATTAAAAATGTGATGGTTGCATTATAAAAATGAATTGGCCAATCATTTTACAAGCTGAATATTACAACAAATTCACACTTTGCATTTCAAGAAGAGCAGTTTGTTGTCAAAGTTCAGAAACCATCTTTGATAAAATATTTTCTTTTCCACCATTTGCTTTCATACTGATGCCTTTTTTGCCCTCTCCTTCTGCAGAGACCGTGCACCCTTTGTTTTCACTTCTGACATGGCCTATGTCATCAATGGAGGAGACAAGACATCTAGCCGGTTCCATGACTTTGTGGATCTATGCTGCCAGGCCTACAATCTTATCCGCAAGCACACGCACCTTTTCCTGAACCTGCTTGGATTGGTGAGAACTGGAATAAAGGGAGAAGTGGAACAAGGCAGGAGACTGTGCCAGGGAGATCTGTTAATTTCATTTCAGTTTTTATGTGGGATTTAATCATTATGGAGCCCTGGACACATTTAGTTGTTTTCACATAATATGTAGGAGTGTAATGGTCTCTGAGATCAGCTATTAAAGATAATTTTATTAAAACAATGCTGGGGAAACTGACTAAATATTAGTTTATTATTAGATCAGGGTGGTAATGAAGATTAAATTAATACTGTATTAATGGAGGCAGCAATCTAAGAAAGCGTAATCCTTTAAGTGGAAAGCTTGGTTAGTTCACAGAAAAGGGCATTTAGAATGACGGGAAGAAAAATGACACCGAATTTAAGAATACTTGTGCCATATGCTGGTGAGGTAGCTTAGTTGGTAAAAAGCCTGTTTAAAAGATCCAAGGTCACAGGTTCAAATCCCGGCAGGGCTGACTCAGCCCTTCATCCTTCCGAGGTCGATAAAATGACTACCATTAAATTGGGTAATAATAACAACTATTACTATTCAGCTGCCGATTTGGTTAATTCCGAGAGCAAGCGCTGAAAAAGCGATTTGAGTCCCACTGGGAGAAAGGCGCTATATAAATACTACTTATTATTATTGTTAAAGGTGTGTCTATGCCCCATGCTGCTTCAGCCAATTGGTGCCAGAGTCATTCCAAGCTGTATGTGCTTTTAATATCAGCATATCAGCATAGCTGTTGCTAAGAAGTGGCTATAATACATACAGTGCATCTCTGATTAATTAGATTAAGCCGTTTTATGACTTTATCATCCAGTGCCCCTCTAATAAAAGGAACCCCTAGGCAGCTGACTGCAGTGCTTGATGAGTACTTCTGCCCTGTGTATTTAGTTGTCCTGATAATTAATTAGGCCCAGGAATATAATCTATTTGCTTTTGTTAGTTGTCTTTCATCCCCTTTGTTTCATTGTAAAAGGCTCAGTAGGCACATTAATAAATAAAGGTGATATTAAAGGAATGTTAATGTTATTTTTATGTATGCATAATATACATAAGTAACTAATCTTTATACAAAATAAGTGGTTTACAATCCGTTAGAGACAGTAAAGTGAAACTTGAACTTTCATGATTCAGATAGAATAGGTACTTTTTAACAACTTTCCAATTTACTTCTATTATCTGATTTGCTTTGTTCTCTTAGTATCTATTGTTAAAGAGTAAACCTTGGTAGACTCAGGAACAGCAGTGCACTACTGGGAGCAAGCTGATTGGTGGCTGCACATATATGCCTCTTGTCATTGGATCACCATTATGTCCAGCTAGCTCTTAGTAGTACACTGTTGCTCATTTAACAAAGGATACCAAGAGAAGAAAGCAAATGTGATAATTGAAGTAAATTAGAAAGTTGTTTAAAATTCCACGCTCTTTTGTAATCATGAAAGAAAAATGTTAGGTTACATGTCCCTTTTCAATTTTCTTTGCAAGATTTGTTTTGTGACAGATATAAATGATCTATGACCAAGCAATCACTGTGTAGCATGTAGGCGGACTTTTTTTTTTAATACTCAGGTTTAAAAATGTTATGGGGAATCAAACTTTGACTTTAGTGTCCTTTTATGTCAGAATTGGCTGTAATTGGCTTTCCTTTCATAACAGAATAAACACTTCCTTGGCTTGAAGCCAAACAAAGCAATGACATTTAAGAAGACTTTATGCATGGGCACCATATTTTTGTCTCCTTTAGATGTTGTCCTGTGGCATTCCAGAGCTGTCTGACTTGCAGGATCTGAAGTACGTGTACGATGCCCTACGGCCACAGGACTCTGAGGCAGATGCCACAACTTATTTTACCAGGTACACTGTTGTCTCTCTTGCTACAATGCTCTGCATTAGATAGGTTTAAAGGGCTGTGAAAGTCTAAATTCAAATTTCATGATTCAGATAGAGCTTTCAGTTTAAAGAGATGTATCAATTTACTTCTATTATCAAATTCACTTCATTCTCTGTGTCCTTTGTTTAAAAGCATACCTAGGTAGGCTTAGGGCAGCAATGCACTACTAGGACCTAGCTGCTGATTGGTGGCTATGCACACATGCCTCTTACCATTGGCTCACCACGTGTTCAGCTGGCTCCCAGTATTGCATTGCTGCTCCAGTGTTAACATAGTTATGCCTTTCAACAGAGGATACCAAGTCAAAATTAAATTTTCATGATTCAGATAGGGCATGCAATTTCAAACAACTTTCCAATTTACTTTTATCATCAAATTTGCTTTGTTCTCTTGGTATCCTTTGTTGAAATATAAACCTAGGTAGGCTTATATGCTAATTCCTAAGCCCTTGAAGGCCGCCTCTTATTTCTACATTTTGACAGGTTTTTACAGCTAGACAGCGCTAGTTCATGTGTGCCATATAGATAACATTGTGTTCTCTCCTGTGGAGTTACTTATGAGTCAGCACTGATTGGCTAAAAAATCAATAAAGGGACAGTCAGCAGAGGCTTAGCTACAAGGTAATCACAGAGGTAAAAAGTATATTAATATAACAATTTTGGCTGTGCAAAACTAGGGAAGGGGTAATAAAGGGATTATCTATCTTTTTAAACATAAACATTCTGGAGTAGACTGTCCCTTTAAAGTGGATATTAAACACCAAATACATTTTTAAGCATAGTGTTGAGGTTATTCCCTGCCTCTGTCACTACATTCCAGTGCCGACCTGTTTGCATATGTGCAGCAACTTTCCTTCAGAAACCTGCAGTGTAACCTAGGTTTCTCTTGTTAAGTGTATCCAGTCCACGGATCATCCATTACTTATGGAATATATTCTCCTTCCCAACAGGAAGTTGCAAGAGTCCACCCACAGCAAAGCTGCTATATAGCTCCTCCCCTAACTGCCATATTCAGTCATTCTCTTGCAAGCCTCAACATAGATAGGAGGTCGTGAGAGTCTATGGTGATTTATACTTAGTTTATTCTTCAATCAAAAGTTTGTTATTTTTAAATGGCACCGGAGTGTGCTGTTTATCTCAGGCAGTATTTGGAAGAAGAATCTGCCTGCGTTTTTCTATGATCTTAGCAGACGTAACTGAGATCCATTTGCTGTTCTCACACATTCTGAGGAGTGAGGTACTTCAGAGGGGGAATGGCGTGCAGGCTTTCCTGCAGATAAGGTATGTGCAGTAAAATATTTTTCTAGGAATGGAATTGACTAAGAAAATACTGCTGATACCGAAGTAATGTAAGTAAAGCCTTAAATGCAGCGATAGCGACTGGTATCAGGCTTATTAATAGAGATACATACTCTTATAAAAATGTGTTTTAAAACGTTTGCTGGCATGTTTAATCGTTTTTTTAACGTACATTGGTGATAACACTGTAATGTTGGTATAGCCTTAAATGCAGTAAAAGCGACTGGTATCAGGCTTATTAATAGAGATACATACTCTTGTAAAAATGTGTTTTAAAACGTTTGCTGGCATGTTTAATCGTTTTTTAACATATGTTTGGTGATAAAACCTATTGGGGCCTAAGTTTTTTCCACATGGCTGGCTTAAATTTTGCATAGAAACAGTTAACTGAAGCTTCCCACTGTTGTAATATGAGTGGGAGGGGCCTAATTTAGCGCTTTTTTGCGCAGTTAAAATTACAAAATGAATTATCCAGATTCCCTCAGCAGTCCCATGAATACCACAGGACATTTCTAAAGGGCTAAAAAGACTGCCAAAATCGTTTATAGGGAAGGTAATCCACAGCTCTGCTGTGGCAGTTTTGTTGTGTCTGTTTTTAAAAACGTCTGTCGTTTTTTTTATCTGTTTTTTGCATTAAGGGGTTAATCATCCATTTGCAAGTGGGTGCAATGCTCTGTTACCTTATTACATGTACTGTAAAAAATTATTTTGTTTTACTGCCTTTTTTCACTGTTTTTCAAATTTTGACAAAATTTGTTTCTCTTAAAGGCACGGTAACGTTTTATATATTTGCTTGTTAACTTGATTTGAAGTGTTTTCCAAGCTTATTAGTCTCATTATTAGTCTGTTCTAACATGTCTGACATAGAGGAAGCTCTGTGTTCATTATGTTTTAAAGCCATGGTGGAACCCCATCTTAGAATGTGTACCAGATGTACTGATTTCATGTTAAACAATAAAGATCATTTTTTGTCTTTAAAAACATTATCACCAGAGGATTCTGTTGTGGGGGTAGTTATGCCGACTAACTCTCCCCACGTGTCAGACCCTTCGACTCCCGCTTCAGGGACTCACGCTCAAATGGCGCCAAGTACATCAAGGGCGTCCATAGCGTTTATTTTACAAGACATGGCAAAGGTGGTGAATAATACTCTGGCAGCAGTATTAGTCAGACTACCTGAAATTAAAGGAAAGCAGATAGCTCTGGGGGTAGATACAGAGCATACAGACGCTTTAAGAACCATGTATGATACTACCTCACAATATGCTTAGTCTGTGGGTGATTTTTTTGACTCAGGGAAGATGATTTAACCTGATTCTGATATTTCTACATTTAAAATTTATGCTTGAGAACCTCCACTTGTTGCTCAGGGAGGCTTTGGCTGCTCTGAATGAATGTGTACAATCGCAGGGCCAGAGAAATTGTCTAGACTGGATAAATAATATGCAGTGCCGGTGTGTACTGATGTTTTTCCAATACCTAAAGAGGTTTACTAAAAAATTTTTTAAGGAATGGGATAGACCAGGTGTGCCGTTTTCTTCCCCTCCTATTTTTTAGAAGAATGTTTTCTAATAGTTACCACCACACGGGACTTCTGGCAGACAGTTCCTAAGGTGGAGAGAAGAGTTTCTACTCTAGCTAAGTGTACCACTACCTCTGGCGAGGACAGTTGTGCTTTTTAGATCCAATGGATAAAAAATGTTTATTCAACAGGGTTTTATCCTGCAGCCCCTTGCATACATTGCTTCTGTCACTGCTGCTGCGGCGTTCTGGGTTGAGTCTCTTGATGAGGCTTTACAGTTAGCGACTCCATTGGATGAATATATTTGACAAGCTTATGCTAGCCAATTCCTTGTTTTCTGATGCCTTTGTTCATTTGACTAGACTAACGGCTAAGAATTCTGTTTTTTACTATACTGGCGCGCAGAGCGCTATGGCTTATATAATGGTCAGCTGTCGTGACTTTAATAAATAAGCTACTTAACTTCCCTTCAAGGGGCAGACCCTATTCGGGCCTGGTTTGAAGGAGATTATTGCTTATATCACTGGAGGAAAAGGGTCATACCCTTCCTCAGGATAGGAATCAAGGGCCAAAAAAGGTCTAATTTTCGTGCCTTTTAAAACTTCAGGGCAGGTGTGGCATCCACTTCCTCTAAGGCAAAACAAGAGGGAATTTTTGCTCAGTCCAAGGCGGTCTGGAGACAATTGGACCTGGAACAAAGATAAGCAGGCCAAGGAGCCTGCTGCTGCCTCTAAGGCAGCATGAAGGAACGGACCACTATCCGGTAACGGATCCTATAGGGGGCAGACTTTCATTCTTCGCCCGGGCGTGGGCAAGAGATGCCCAGGATCCCTAGGCATTGGAATTTATATCTTCTGGATTTCAAAGATTCCCCCCCAAAAAAAGGGGAGATTTCGCCTTTCACAATTATCTGCAAACCAGATAAAGAAGGAGGCATTCTTACATTGTGTACGAGATCCATCCAGTTCCAAGAGAGGAACAGGGACAGAGTTTTTACTCAAATCTGTTTGTGGTTCCCAAGGTGAGGGAACCTTCAGACCTATTTTTGATCTAAAGATCTTAAACAAGTTCCTCAGAATTCCGTCATTTAAGATGGAAACTATTCGTACCATCTTAACTATGATCCAGGAGAGTCAATAGAGGACTACAATGGATTTGAAGGATGCTTATCCTCACATTGTGATGCATAAAGATCACCTTCGTTTTTCAGGTTTGCCTTTCTAGACAGGCATTACCAGTTTGTAGCTCTTTCCTTTGGGATATCTACAGCCCCAAGAATCTTTATGGAGGTTCTGGGGTCGCTTTGGCGGTCCTTAGGCCGCGGGGCATAGAAGTGGCCCCTTAGTTAGACGACATCCTGATAGAGGCGTCAAACATCCAAATTGCCAAGTCTCATACGGACGTAGTACTGGCATTTCTGAGATCACATGGGTGGAAAGTGAACAAGGAAAGAGTTCTCTATCCCCAATCTCAAGGGTTTCCCTCCTAGGGACTCTGATAGATTCTGTAGAAATGAAAATTTACCTGACGGAGTCCAGGTTGTCAAAGTTTCTAAATTTCTGCCGTGTTTTTCATCCCATCCGCGCCCTTCTGTGGCTCAGTACATGAATGAAATAGGCTTAACAGGTAGCGGCAAGGGACATAGTACCGTTTGCACGTCTACATTTCAGACCGCTGCAACTATGCATGCTCAGTCAGAGGAACGGGGATTACACAGATTTGTCCCCCTGTTGAACCTGGACCAAGAGACCAGAGATTCTCTTCTCTGGTGACTATGTCGGGTCCATCTGTCCAAGGGTATGACCTTCCGCAGGTCAGATGGGACAATTGTTACAATGGATGCCAGCCTTTTAGGTTGGGATGCAGTCTGGAACTCCCTGAAGGCTCAGGGATAGTGGACTTAGGAGGAGATACTCCTTCTAATAAATATTCTGGGAGTGATATTCCATGCTCTTCAGACTTGGCCTCAGTTAGCAACTCTGAGGTACATCATACTCAGTCGGACAATATACACGACTGTGGCTTACATCAGCCATCAAGGGGGAACAGAAGTTCCCTAGTGATGTTAGAAGTCTTACAATAATTCACTGGACACTCTTGTCTATCAGCTATCCATATTCCAGGTGTTGAGAACTGGGAGGTGGATTTTCTAAGTCGTCAGACTTTTCTTCCGGGGGAGTGGGATTTCCTCCAGAGGTCAAGACCAAGCAGGAGAGGGCTTTGGTGTTTTTGACAGCACCTGCGTAGCCAAGCAGGACCTGGTATGCAGATCTGGTGGACATGTCATCCTTTCCATCACGGTCTCTGCTTCTGAGACAGGTCCCTCTACCTCAGGGTCCTTTCAACCATCTAAATAGAATCAATCTGAGATGGACTGCCTGGAGACTGAACGCTTGATGTTATCAAAGCATGGCTTCTCCGAGTCAGTCATTGATACCTTAATACAGACATGAAAGCCTGTCTCTAGGAAAATTGAACATAGATATGGTGTAAATATCTGATTGTTATGAATCCAAGGGTTACTCATGGAGTAAAGCCTGGATTCCCAGGATATTATCTTTTCTACAAGATGTTTTTGAGAAAAGGGTTGTCAGCTAATTCCTTAAAAGGGACAGATTTTTACTCTGTCTATTTTTTTGCACCAGCGTCTGGCAGGTATTCTAGACGTTCAGGCATTTGATCAGGCTTTGGTTAGATCCAAGCCTGTGTTTAAAACTGTTGCTCCACCATGGAGCTTAAACCTGGTTCTTAAGGCTCTTCAAGAAGTTCCGTTTGAACCTTTTTTGTTCCATAGATATCAATCTTTATCTTGGAAAGTTCCTTTTGGGTAGCTATTTCCTCGACTCGTAGAGTCTCCAAGTTATCTGTGTTACAATGTGATTCTCCTTATCTGGTCCTTCGTACGGATAAGGTAGTCCTGCGTACCAACCTGGGTTTTTTCCTATGGTGGTTTTCCTTGAGTGAACATCACTCAAGAGATAGTTGTTCCATGCTTGTATCCTAATCCTTCCTCAAAGAAGGAACGTCTATTACACAATATTGGACGTGGTTTGTGCTTTAAAGTTTTACTTACAAGTTACTACAGTTTTCATCAAACGTTCACCTTGTTTGTTGTCTATTCTGGACAGAGGAGAGGTCAAAAGACTTCAGCAGCCTCTCTGTCTTTTTGGTTAAAAAGCATAATTCATTTAGCTTATGAGACTACTGGACAGCAGCCTCCTGAAGGGATTGCAGCTCATTCTACTAGAGCTGTGGTTTTCACTTGGGCCTTTTTTAAATGTGGCTTCTGTTGAACAGATTTACAAGACGGAGTCTTGGTCTGCGCTTCATACTTTTTCAAATTTAACAAATTTGATACCTTGCTTCTTCGGAGGCTATTTTTGGGAGAAAGGTTTTTTTTTTTTTTTTTGGGTTTTTTTTTTACAGGCAGTGGTAACTTCCGTTTAAGTACCTGCCTTGTCCCTCCCATCATCCGTGTACTTTAGCTTTGGTATTGGTATTCCATAAGTAATGGATGATCCGTGGACTGGATACACTTAACAAGAGAAAACATAATTTATGCTTACCTGATAAATTTATTTCTCTTGTAGTGTATCCAGTCCACGGCCCGCCCTGTCACTTTAAGGCAGGTAATTTTTTCATTTGAACTACAGTCACCACTGCACCCTATGGTTTTTCCTTTCTCTGCATGTTTTCGGTCGAATGACTGAATATGGCAGTTAGGGGAGGAGCTATATAGCAGCTTTGCTGTGGGTGGACTCTTGCAACTTCCTGTTGGGAAGGAGAATATATTCCATAAGTAATGGATGATCCGTGGACTGGATACACTACAAGAGAAATAAATTTATCAGGTAAGCATAAATTATGTTTTTATAATGGCAGTGCCCATTAGAGATGGGTGCGTGAAATTTGTTTAGTGTTCCTTTAAGAAAACGTTATCATAGAAGTCAATTGAAAAGTATCTTAAAATTGCCTGCTATGTCTGAATCATGACATTTTAATTTTGTCTCATATCCCTTTAATGGGTTTACAGTCTGCACTGTAAACCTTTCATGTTAAAAGAATAAAATACTTTGTGTGACCTTTTATCTAAAGAAAACCTCTCTATTTCCATTATTGCTGTTGTGTTTTACATCACAAATTCCAAAGTTGTAAAATGTCATGAGCACCAGATCTATACATACACACACTATATATATATATATATATATATATATATATATATATATATATATATATATATATAGTGTGTGTGTGTGTGTATATATAATAATCTTTTAAACAACTGTGTAAGATGGAAGAGCACTTATAAACATAATGCTACAATATGCACAGATATGTATGTGTAGATTTATTTTACAAAGGAAAACCAGCAGCAGTGTACTCACTCAAACATTCTCACAGAGTACATGCAGACATCTGAAACCTGACCCAGAGAGCATTACCAATAGACCTCCTCTCACATGTTCCGGTCAGGAATTTTTATGACACCTATCCTAAAGAGCCGACAGCAGCCTCATGTAAACAGTGAATCTTTTCTTGTATTATAGATTCACTGTTTACTGTTGCGGTCTCTGCTGCATGTTTCCTCTCTGTCAGACCCCTAGCCCAAACGAGCATTTGAGGGTTGCTGTAAAACTTTTGACTTGCTGTATCTAATAGCAACCCTCAAATGCATATTGTTATATTTTGAATAAACCTAAAATACAATTCATTTCAATAGCTGCCATTCTCTGTATCAGATAACACATTCTGTTGTCTCTCATGGAACCCCAGGACGTTTGACCTCACCTTTTTTATTCTCTGAAACAATGTTGCAGGCTTATTGAGTCTAGCCTGGGATCTGTGGCCACCAAACTAAACTTCTTCATCCACAACCTGGCTCAGATGAAATTCAGTGGCTCAGATGACCGCCTGATGTTGTCTTTTGCTCCGCGGATGTATACGATGAAGGCAGATGGGAGGTTGAGTGATGTCTTCTTGACCCAATACAAGAAGATATTCAGCCCTAATAAAGGATATGTGAGTTATAAACATGCATATGACACTATACACAAAACATACCGTTGTGCGTACATGCACAATCTGAGCTTTCTGCTGTGTTTAAAGCTATTGACTTCCTTTATTTGCTGAGTTTGTTGCGTTTTTTGGCATACATTCTGTCCAATACAATGTCAGATGCCTGTATATCTGATACTATGTTCAAGTAGTGGTAGTCTGAGTCATATACTATACCTATTTATTTGTGTATTTACTGTATGTTTTGGTGCTTAATACTGTATCATATATATTATATTTAAAACGTATGATGGATAGTGATTTCCCAGTCCGGGCACAGGGTTTAAAAAAAACAACATTGAAGTCATTTTCATATATGGATATTCTATATCAGGGATGGCTATCTGGTGGCCCTCTGCACTACTGTTTGTGGCCCCCTGCCAAAAATAAATGAGTTCTTTCATTGATCTTAGCTGTCAGATTTATTAAAGGGACACTGAAGCCAATTTTTTTTCTTTCATGATTCAGATAGAGCATGAAATTGTAAGCAACTTTCTAATTTACTCCTATTATCAATTTTTCTTTGTTTTCTTGCTATCTTTATTTTAAAAGCAGGAATGTAAATCTTAGCAGCCAGCCCATTTTAGGTTCAGCACCATGGGTAGCGCTTGCTTATTGGAGGCTTACATTTACCCACCAATAAGCAAGCATAACCCAGGTTCTCAACCAAAAATGGGCAGGCTCCTATGCATCACATTCCTGCTTTTTAAATAAAGATAGCAAGAAAACGAAGACAAATTGAAAATAGGAGTAAATTAGAAAGTTGCTTACAATTGCATGCTCTATCTGAATCATGAAAGAAAAAAAATTGGGTTTAGTGTCCCTTTAAGCTGCATATGCAGCTTTCCCAGCTATGTAGAGCAGGTTCACATAAGCGAGACTACTGCCACATATTTAAGAAGCGTCTTTTTTTCCTCTCTGCCACCTCAGAAGTGGCGAGATTAATCACCTCGACACTCGCTCGTTGGTTCTAGGTGATTGACATACCATGCTCTATTGCAATTTGTTGCTCCAGAGCAGGGGAGGGATAGCACAAGAATCCGCTTGTGCAATAATACATTTCGCTGTGTGATGGAACATTGCAAGTGGCAATTGCAGGCGAACAGGTTCACTACTTCCCAACCTGTCCACCTGCAGGGATGGTAAATGTAACCTTGTATCACATTTAGTCATGTTCCATAAACTGATGGGTACTTAAAGGGACATAAAAACAACAATAATTATTCTAATTATTCTAATATCCTAGAATATTTAGTTATTACACTGTTGCTTAGGTAGAATTGTGTGTTTGACTGCCACAGAGTGGTTAAACACTGATCCAGAGATAAACATGGCCAGTGATTTACAACTATGTACATATAATGTCCCTGGTGGGCATTTCCACTCAGGAGCTGACTTTAATTATGTGTCTAACACTTTTGTGGGTGTTAGACTCACGGTTATATACAAACGATGGTGCAATATTAAAATGCAGAGTGTACTGCTCTCTGGGTGGAGTGGAATTTTTTTGTCAGTTTTCCAGTATATAATCTGCGTGAAAGAATGTAAAATAAACATTTACACCCACACACACACATACATATATATATATAGTTCCAAAAGGCTCTGCACTTCTTAAACCAACTTAACTTGCAACAACCAATAGTATAGTTTTGCACTTACTGGATTTTCAGTATTTAAAAAATAACTTTTATTCAGTATAAAAGATTAAAATAAGGGAAAGTGGACTTTCCCTTATTTTAATCCTTTATACTGAATAAACGTTATTTTTTTATCTACTGAAAATCCAGTGAGTGTAGTCTTTACTGGAAAACTATATATATATATCTATATCTATATCTATATATATATATATATATATATATATATATATATATATATATATATTTATTATTATTATATTATTATTATTTAGATTGCACTCTCTGGAAACCATTTTCTTAAAACATAACTTTTATTCTTCAAACTAAAAACATATGCTGGGAAGAAAGGAAAAAGCGTAGCTCCAGGTTCAGCATGAACGGCAACTTCCTCCAAATCACAGACGCTGAAGGCAGCGTGTCATGAGAACACCACTGAATTTTCGAGGTGCCAGCCAGGAAAGAGGGCTGAGCGTGCCCACATCAAAAGTAGTAAACAAAGAAGTAAGGCAACACACTAGGGAATCCAATAAAAAGCAACATTTTATTTTGTTTCACCATCAATAAAAAATACACAAACCCACGAACAGGAGGAAAGGGGGCGTGTCTTTGTTAAAAACATATGCTGCCCATAACGCCCATACTTAACTGGTACCTTTCGCATATGGATGAAACACACAGATTGTATATTTGCAAGGACAAATATCCGATATGTGTGTTTAATCCATTTGAGAAAGGTACCAGCTAGGTTCCGAAATGTTATGGGCAGCATATGTTTTTAGCTTGAAGACTAAAAGTTATGTTTTAAGAAAATTGTTTCCAGAGAGTGCGATCTGAATAAGAAACTGTGATTACCTTTGGATCTTATTGGCACCCTGGTATTTGAAGCATTAATGAACAGTGAGTGCAGACTCTCTTCACATATGGAGAGATATATGTGTGTGTGTGTAATATACATTAGTATTGTTTCATATATAAAATATTTCTTCTTCATTCTATGTAGGTGTTTGTCATAAAGGTGGTAAGAGAGGGCAGCCGTGAATCTATTCTAATCCAGAGATCATATGAAGAATTTCAGGAGCTGCACAGCAAACTAAGACTGCTGTTTTCATCCTCACAGCTTCCCAGGTAATAACTAAAGGGACATATTACCGCCAGGGGTGATCAAACTTGGGCCACCAGAGGTTTTGGAACTACATTTCCCATGATGCTCAGCCAGCTTAAAGTGTCTGAGCATCATGGTAAATGCAGTTTCAAAATATCTGAAGGGCCAAGGTTGATCACCCCTGCAAGAAAATCACTTTATGTAAGAAAATATCACATTAAAGTGAAGGTCAATTTTCATGTGAAAGTGCCCGTTTTTTAAACAAACTATTAAAAACAGGGTCACTTTCATTCATGAAAATTGACATGGCACCATATTTTAAAAATACTTACCTTCTTCTTCTGAAACGCCGGATCGCCGCTCTGAAAAGATGCCTGCTTCTTCCTGGTTTACTTACCCAGCAATGACGAAACCGGCTTCCTCCAATCACGGTGTTGCCTAAGGCAATGATTACCCCAGGGGGGAAGCCGTGATTGGAGGATGCCGGAATCATCATTGCTGACGTATGAAGAGAATTGTGACGGGCTTGTGAAGCACTGGGGCGGCTTCAAGAAGAAAAGGTAAGTATATTTTAAGAAAACGGTTGAAATGTCAATTTTCATGAATTAAAGTGCCCTTGTTTTTAATAGTTTTTTTTAAAAAACTGGGCACTTTCACATGAAAATTGATCTTCACTTTAATATCTCTATGTAAACAAAGATATTTTACCTCAAAAATGTCCACATCCCATTGCAGAGGAACTTTAAACATCTAATGTGTACAGGCAACGTTACTCTCCAACAAGGTCACAGTAAAGCAAAGTGTGAACTCTGCACCAATGATACTGATTAGCAGTTTTTTGTTTGTTTTTTGCAAATGCACCAAAGTAACCACTGTCCAATAAATCATTAGTATTTGTTAAATTAAAAAAATGTACTGTACTATCAAAACTAAACATTTTAAAGTACAGTAGCAAAACAATACAAGTTAGAACTGGAAATCTGAAGCCACTTGGCAGGTAGCTAAATCTGAGCAGTCTGAATATCTTTGCCTTCACCCCCTAATTACATTTTTCATTAGTTCATTTCACATATTAAAGCAAACTTGTCAGATTAAACTTGTAAAGTACCAGGTTACAATCGGAGCCAAAGCTTAACCAACCCATTCTGATGTAAGGCAAAGGGTGAGGTTAGGACGCAGTTTAATATGATCTCTTAGTGAATTTGCACTGCTGCCAAGTTATCTGCATTTATATTAAAATGTAAATTACACTCTATAAAAGCAAATATAGAAAATGCCACTCCTGTATGCTGTATTCAGGGTGTTCTCTGTGCTGTACAGCTGAAACATGTGTGCTCTGTAGAGATAATGATCTATACCTGCAGACTGATTTAATATTCATTAAACTCCTAAAGCAAAGCTTTCCAAACTTTTCATGTTGGTGACACACTTTTTAGACTTACTTACTTTGTACTAGCAAACAGGAGATTAAAGGGACACTAAACCCAAATGTTTCCGTTCATAATTCATATAGAGCATGCCATTTTAAGCAACTTTCTAATTTACTCCTATTATCAATTTTTCTTCGTTCTCTTGCTATCTTTATTTAAAAAAACAGGAATGTGATGCATAGGAGCCAGTCCATTTTTGGTTGAGAACCTGGGTTATGCTTGCTTATTGGTGGGTAAATGTAAGCCTCCAATAAGTAAGCACTATCCATGGTGCTGAACCTAAAATGGGCTGGCTGCTAAGATTTACATTCCTGGTTTTAAAATAAAGATAGCAAGAGAACGAAGAAAAATTGATAATAGAAGTAAATTAGAAAGTTGCTTAAAATGTAATTCTCTATCTGAATCACGAAAGAAAAAATTTGGGTTCAGTGTCCCTTTAAACTAACTTGTTTTAAGAGATACGGACCCATACATACATTATATAATATGAAATGTATTTACAACTAACAGTATGTATGTGCAAGAATTTGAAAAAAAGTTTAAAAACACCAATAGCAATTAACTATTTTAATGGGATGTATGAGGTTGATAGGATGAACACAGTTTCTGAATATTTGGTGGAATATTAGATAAAGACACTCGCATTTCATCATCAAGCATTTTTAAGCTTCCACTTCTTATCCATATATCAGGAGCAGCGATGCACTACTGGGAGCTAGCTGCAAAAAAGAAAAACGCTTTGACTTCTGACTTCAGCTTAGCGTTTAAGCTTCCGCCCTCAGAGCTCTGCAAGTCAGACTGACTACTGCCCGCGCTGCAAACACACTGCTGTCCCACTCACTGACTACACGTGCAGTCAGGAGCCAATGTGCCGTCAGTCGCCAATGGGAATAGTTTCAGTTCCCGCTGAGCTGCGCCAATAGGTTAGAATGATCTGTGACCCACTAGGTATCAATCACGTGTCAACCACGTGATATGCGTAGCAGGCAGGCGGAAAGTCGGAAACCTAAAAAAAATTTAAATTAAAAAAAAATTGTGCTGAAGCAGGGACACACCTACACACTGCCGCCGACACACTAATGTGTCACGCCACACAGTTTGGAAAGCACTGTCCTAAAGTGACATTCTTTAGCTTTAGTGTAAACATTGTGGGGGGTTTTCTCACTCTCCCTAGAGTCCAAAAAGCAAAATCTGCAACAAAGGTTTTCAAGCCAGATATTGATTTGCAGGTTGTGGAATTTGCTTTTTTGTCTCTCTAGGGAGTGATGGACAAAGATTTTTTTACATTAAAGCAAGAGGTGTCATTTTAAAGGGACATTCTACTATTATTAGCATCTAAATGTGTTAAATGTAAATGGAAGCATCCCCCCCTAATTCTAACAGCAATCATGGTATCCAAAAGCCTTTGATATGCAGATATATGCATGAGCACATCAAGCTGCACATTCTGCAGAAATGCCTGTCAGTCATCTCAACCAGTGATACTAGTACCTCTGAGCGTACCTGCAGCATTGGCAAGAGGTACTCCAGCACTTTTTTAAATTATTTATTTCCATGATGGTACAAACACTAACAGGCCAGATTCTTATTCCCTGCCTGGCTGATTAGCTGCTCACTTACTGTGACTAACTCATTTGTTATCAGGTACATAAATCCTTAGACTCTGGCTAGTGACATTTTTGAACTGGAGTTTAGAAATGCTGATATAAAACGTACCACGGGGACAATGTCTGGTAAAATGTATATCACTGTGAAACACGGTCAGAAACATGTGCCAGATATAGGCAAGGAAAATATACCACAGTGAATTCTGCCAGGTAAAATCTTCTATACCCAAATATGTCACAATGAATTGAGCCTGATGAGCTGCATATGTGATGACGTTAGAAGCACAAATGTGGTATTGTGATTATTACTTACTCATAAAATAGCAAACAAAAAGAAACAGTTCTCCAAATATAAAGTCAAAATGCTGGGTACATGTAAACTGTAAACAATGGATCAAAGTGTGTAGAGATTATAGGCGATCAGTTCTCACTGTGCCTGACTCACCACTCCAAGGACGCTTGCAAAACCCAAACCGGCGGGGCACTGTGGCAAGTAGCCAACCCTACCCCTTGCACTCCGGTTCTTCGAGTCTGGCTGCGATCACAATGCTCCTCTGCGAATAACGCCGTACTTTCTATGAGGCTACATAAAACATGTGATTGTTGCTTCCGGGTGACGTCATCGACCAAACACTTGTTGGCTAACAGTGATATATACGCCTGCTCCGTCCGTCTTAATATCTTCAATGGATCCAGGATAGAACAGTCGCCCAATGCTGTTAGGTAGTATAAAGGATAGGAGGGCTCCTTTCCATTCTACGTAAAGTGAATAATAAATAATCCTGGACAAACCACCTCTTCGTAAACGATAAAACCAAGGCTTTAGTATGTTCAAATTAAACAAGAGGATTAGCTTGAGGGAAGATACCTTTCTCTCTGAATCTGTGTTTCTACAAGATAGACTGCAAACTCGTGGCTATAATGAGAATGTTATCAGACATGCTCTTAAGGATACACAAAAGAAAGAAGTAACCTCTTAAAATACAGCAATTGGTCCCATATAAATAGGGGGAGAGAGGAGAAGAGACCCACCTTTGTGACAAAATATTCAATGCAATCCTATCAAATATGTAATATCATTAAAAAATATCTACCTATTCTATATGGAGATGATTTACTTAAAAATATAGTCAAGGATGGTTGTAGATTCATTTACAGGAAGAATTTGACTCTGGGGAATATGGTTTCACCGAGCCAATTGTGAAATCCTGTGAGATCCTGTGAGCCAGAGTTCTAGGCTTAGACATAATGAAACACATAAATGTGGAAAAAATTGTAAGGCATGTGAGGTCATCAAGGTGGGCACTCATTTTACATCTTATGTGACCAATCAATCTTTTAATACTAGAGGCTGTATAAATTGCTCAACGACTTTCATGATATACCTCATTGGTTGCACGTATCATAAAATACAGTACGTGGGTATGACTACTCGTGATGTTCGTGCAAGGATACAGGAACACCTGGGGTACATCAGGAATGGTATTCGTTGTTCAGAATTGGCCAGACACTTCATTGAGGTTCATAATGGGAATGTGTGCAATTTTTAATGGAATGCAATAGAGGCCATAAGATGCCCTCCTATGGGTAGAGATATATGGCCCATTTTAGCCAGGCAAGAGGTCTATTGGATAAACAAAATGTGCACACTTGTACCTAATGGCTTCAATGCAGAAAACAATGTCATTCATTTCTGGGTATGAAGTGTATTTTCTGATTTATCAATGTGTGACAAATAGATGAATTATGAATCTATATTTCCTGGGTATGATGTTGAACACTAATGAGTACCTTGGTATATAAATACAGATAAGTAGATGTGGGCTGATTATGTAAGTTACACTGCACTAATATGTACCAGGGTATTTATATATTGCCTTTTTTTGTTTACTTTCTATGGAGCAAAAGGATCTATTGCTTTGATTCATTGGTGTCAATGTTTATACTTATGCAGTGGAGCCTGTATCAATTTATAAAATAGATTTGTAGCCAGAATAATATATGTTCATCCTAGTATCTTAACTAACATGTTGCTATTTGACACACCCTGTATAAGTATATGTATATACTGTATATGAGTTTGTATATGTATTTAACCATGATTTTAATTTATCTTACGGAATGAATGAAATTGAGTTCTTCCTCAGCTATGCATTAAATGGGTTAACACTGTTTTCATCATAAGGGGGAGGGAAAGGGGGGGGTCTTTATCCACCAATGGGTAACTTATGTATAGTTTAAATAAGTGTGACACCTGTAAGAATTTATGGCCTATTATTACGGCTACGCATTGCCGAAACGCGTAAGACCGTTTCTACTCTCTTTCCTCACTATGCCATGGTACCCATGTACTTTTTAATTTGAACATAATAAAGCCTTACTCATATTATACTTTTTTTTCTAATCTAACACAATATTAAAGAACTATGTGTGTTCGGTGTTTTCTTTATAAGTTGATTTTTATTTTATTTTTTCAAAGATTTGCTGCATTTACATTCAGTTAAACTGCATTTTAAAATAAAATCCTGAAAAATATATCTGTAACGAATTTGTTATCGTCTAGGACAGTGTTTATTAATTTTGGGGTGTGCACATGTTTTGATAATGTACTGTGAGTGATTGTGTATGAGTAACATTTTTCTGTATTCTGCTTAAAGGGATATGAAACCCAAACATTTTCTTTTATGATTCAGATAGAGCTTGCAATCTTAAACAACTTTCTAATTTACTTCTATTATCAAAATTTCTATGTTCTCTTGGTATCTTTTGTTGAAAAGCAGGGACTTAAGCTTAGGAGACGGCCCATTTCTGAAGCACTATATGGCAGCAGTTTTGCTACAATGTGATCCATTTTCAAGAGCACTAGAGGGCAGCACTATTTCCTGTCATGTAGTGCTCCAGATGCCTACCTAGGTATCTCTTCAACACATTAGCAAATCTGATAATAGAAGTAAATTGGAAACTTTTTTAAAAATTTGTATACTCTGTCTGAATCACAAACGTAAATTTTTGGGCTTCATATCCTTTTAATGTAAGGTAGGCACACAGCTAATTTTATACCTTTTTTAAATGCGTGGGCGTTGCTCACCCCCACATGCAGGGGAGAAGTCTACATGGAAGGTACCTGGCGTTAGACAAGGAGTCTAATCATTAGTGATAAGCAATGGCAACACAAGTTGAATTTACTTAAAGGGACATTAAACACTTTGAGATGGTAATATAAAATGATAAATCATATATATAAAAAAAGTCTGCAATATATTTTCATTATTTATGTCGTCCCCTTTTCCTAGAATTTCATTCTGAAATTTAGATTTTTTTTAATTCCTGTTAGAAATGGAAGTGCAGAACACTGTTATATTCCACACAGCCATTGGCTGCACACTCTAGTGACCTATTTATAACTGTCTATAATTGGCCACAGCAGAGAAGGTAACCTAAGTTACAACATGTCATCTCTCATTGTTTTATAGACACTAAAACTTTACACTTATTTTGTCAATATTTAAAGGGACACTAAACCCACATTTTTTCTTTCATGATTTAGATAGAGCATGCAATTTTCTAATTTACTACTATTATCAAATTTTCTTTGTTTTCTTGCTATATTTATTAGAAAATGCAGGAATGTAAGGTAAGGAGCCGGCCCATTTTTGGTTCAGCACCTGGATAGAGCTTGCTGATTGCTTTGCTACATTTAGCCACCAATCAGGAAGCGCTACCCAGGTTCTGAACCAAAATGGGCCGGCTCTTAAGCTTTCATTCCTGCCTATTTAAATAAAGATGGCAAGAGCAAAAAAGAAAATTGATAATAGGAGTAAATTAGAAAGTTTCTTAAAATTTCATGCTCTATCTGAATCATGAAAGAAAAATTTTTGGTTTAGTATCCCTTTCAACTAATGAAACTTTAAAAAATCTTTTCTTTGAATGCATCACTCCATCTAACAGCTTTGCGTTTAATAGAAAAGTCAAAATTAAACTTGCATGATTCCGATAGAGTATGGCTCTTTAAGACAATTTTAAATTAATTTCTATTTTCAAATGTAGTTTGTTCTGTTGGTATCCATTGTTGAAAAATAATTTGTACAAATCCTACACTAGTGGGAGCTAACTGGCAATTGGAGCCTGCACACATTTGTCTCTTGTCATTGGCTGACTAGATGCGTTCAGCTAGAACTCAGTATTGCATTACTGCTCCTTCATCAAAGGATATCAAGCGAATTAAACAAATTTAATAGAAGTAAATTGGAAAGTTGCTTAAAATTGGATGTTCTATCTGACTCCTGACTGTTCACTTGGTATTTTGATGTATAATATGTGTATGTGTGTGTGTGTGTGTGTATGTGTGTATGTATATATATATATATATATATATATATATATATATATATATACATATATACACAAAACACGGAATGGGACTGCACTCTGACTGGACTGGGTACACATCCTATGACCCTGCAACATGCTCAGCCCTGGGTGCTGCTGGCACTCACAGGAAGCTGTGCTGTCCCCAGAGCCACAAGCAGTTAACCCCAGACAGGTCTGGGTGCAAAGCCCATAGGGAAAATTACAAAACAAATTAATACAACACACAGAGAAAGTCTAGCACTCACTTACAAGCTCTCAGCTAAGATTAAAAGCAAAAATGGAAGGGTTAGTTACCGCATTGGCCAAATGGGACAAGCCCAGGTACCTTGACGAGGTACCTGGGCTTGTCCCATTTGGCCAATGCGGTAACTAACCCTTCCATTTTTGCTTTTAATCTTAGCTGAGAGCTTTTAAGTGAGTGCTGGACTTTCTCTGTGTGTTATATATATATATATATATATATATATATATATATATATATATATATATATATTTATTTATATATACAGGTGGCCCTCGTTTTACAACGGTTTAATTTACACCGTTTCAGAATAACAACCTTTTTTTCCAGTCATGTGACTGCTATTGAAAAGCATTGAGAAGCAGTGCATTTATTAAAATAGCCAGTAGATGGAGTTGTCTGCTTGTGTTGCCGCAAAGCCAAGCAAGCTGAAATTAATCAATTTAACCAGACCTGAGCTATCAAGCAGATTTCAAAGGAACAAGATCTTCCTGTCTATAAATCAGTCCAGATTGGAATGCATAGAAAGAACTGTTTGCCGAAAAATGCAAGTGAAGTCTGTGTAGTGTGATTATTTTATTAGGTTTATAATGCTGTTTAGCAAATGTTTTGTTCATTTAACTTAGTTTAATTATATATTCTGTGTTGTGTGATTATTTTATTAGGTTTATAATGCTGTTTAGCATTTAAAGTCTTCATTTCAAAGCTTTAAAAATAATGTATTAGGTGTTACTTATGACAATTTTGAGAGGGGCCTGGAACCTACTCCCTCACTTCCCATTGACTTACAATATAAACTGGGTTTCAAATTACAATGGTTTCAATTTACAACCATTCCTTCTGGAACCTAACCCCGGAGTAAACTGAGGGCTACCTGTGTATATATATATATATATATATATATATATATATATATATATATATATATATATATATATATTAGAAAAATTGATAATATAAGTACATTATAAAGAGAGATAGCAGAGATGTTCCAATGGTTACTGTATCTGAGGGATTCTGGGTTAAGGGTGAATATTGTCATTAGTATGCAGTTTTTTCAAACACATGCCTGTGTATATATGTGAGAATGTGTGTATGGTTTTGTTCAAATTCTTTTAAATTGTAAAAGGCTTTGGTATGCTGATAAATAGGTGTCTTTGACATGCTATACTGATCTTACTTCCTGGTAGAAAAATATTTAGTCTGTTGATTATAGTCGAGTTCTTTTCATGTGTCTTAGTTATTGTAAATTGAATTGAAAAGCCATTAACTGATTTGCATTTTTTGTGGTATTTAAATAAAACCACAAACCTCCAGTAATCGTGCAGTGTGATCTGTAAAATTACACCAGAAATGACTATATGGGAAATTACATGTATTTTCCATCTGTGAGTCATTAGCTAAGTAATATATATATCAGTGAATACAAACGCTTTTATTTCCTGTATTGTTTTCAAATTTTTCCACAGCTTCCCAAGCAGATTTGTGATTGGACGATCTCGGGGAGAAGCAGCAGCAGAAAGACGTAAAGAAGAACTGAATGGATATGTCTGGCATTTAATTCACGCAGCCCCTGAGGTGGCTGAGGTGAGATGTATTCCTTATATGTATATAAGTACAGGTTTGTTTAAATCAGAATTCTGTGTGTAAAATTATAATTGGTTTATATATGTACTGTATGTTTAATTATGTGCGTTATGTTAAAACGATTTTAAAGGGATACTAAACCTAAATTTCTTTCCAAAGGCAGGGAGAGTCCACGACTTCATTCCTTTCTGTTGGGAAATACAACACCTGGCCACCAGGAGGAGGCAAAGACACCCCAGCCAAAGGCTTAAATATCCCTTCCACTTCCCCCATCCCTCCAGTCATTCTTTGACTTTAGTCACTAGAGCATGTTCCGATCCACAAGGATCATTTTCAGTTGCCTTTTTAGATCAGCACTTCCAGTTCATAGGACTTCCGTTTGGCTTAGCTAATGCCCCCAGGATATTTACAAAGATTCTGGGTGCTCTACTAGCTGTGGCCAGAACCCAAGTCAGGTCTGGACTCTATCATTTCTACTGTTACTGGGGGGGAAAGGTGCTTTCCTTCCGCAGGATTAGAAGTACAGACCTAAGGAACCACAGTCCTCTAATTTTCGTTCCTTTCATTCGGACAAGTCCCAGAGAAACCAATCATCCTCCAAGCCCGAGCAGCCCAAGATTACCTGGAAGCCTGCTCAGTCCTGGAACAAGTCCAAACAGACTAAGAAGCCTGCAGATAACAAATCTGCATGAAGGGGCGGCCCCCGATCCGGGATTGGATCGAGTAGGGGGCAGACTATCTTTTTTTCTTAGACGCCTGGTTTCAGGATGTTCAGGATCCTTGGCTGATGGAGGTTGTATCTCAAGAATACAGGATAGGATTCAAATCTCATCCACCCAGGGGCAGATTCCTCCTCTCCAGACTGTGTACAGAGAAGAGGACATCCTTTTTAGATTGCATACGGGAGCTAGCCTTCTTAGGAGTAATCATCCCTGGTACCTGCATCAGAAAGGGGTCTAGGGTGCCCTCCAGGCCTCCTTAAGACCTTCGGTGGCCCGGTGCATGGAGGAATCCCTCCACCCTGATGTGTTTACAGAGATTTGCAGCATGTGGGGGATGCAGGAGATCGATCTCATGGCCTCTCTTCTCAATGCCAAACTACCCAGGTACGGGTTGAGATAGAGGGATCCTCAAACAGAGTTAATAGATGCTCTAGCGGTTCCATGGAGGTTTAGACTCAATATATCTCTGATAGTGTCATAGAAACTTTGATTCAAGCTCGTAAGCCAGTTACACGGTGCATCTACCATAAGGTGTGGCGGACTTACCTGCACTGGTGTGAGGAGCATGGTTTTTCTTGGCATAAGTTAAAGGTTGTCAGAATTTTATCTTTTCTCCTAGATGGATTGGAGAAGGGTCTATCTGCCAGCTCTCTGAAGGGACAGATATCAGCCCTATCGGTTTTACTGCACAAGAGATTAGCTGAGTTTCCAGATGTGCCTTCCTTTGTTAAGGCTCTGACTAGGATCAGACATTTGTTTAGACCTGTGGCTCCGCCTTGGAGCCTCAATCTTGTCCTTCGTGTTTTGCAGCAGGTTCCGTTTGAGCCCATGCATGTTGTTGATATTAAACTGTTTTCTTTGAAAGTTTTGTTTCTATTAGCCATTGCCTTTGCTTGCAGAGTCTCTGAGATTTCGGCTTTACAGTTTTACACCCCTTACCTTGTTTTCCATGCCGATAAGTCGGTTTTACGTATTGAGTTCAGTGTGCCTTTAAGTTGGTGTCAGATCGTAACATTAATCAAGAGCTTGTTGTTCCTTCCTTGTGTCCCATTCCTTCTTCAGCAAAGGAACGTTTGTTTCACAATCTGGATGTGGTTCGTGCTTTGAAGTTTTACCTTCAGGCTACTAAGGAGTTCAGACAATCTTCATCTTTGTTTGTCGTTTATGCGGGTAGACATAAGGTCCAGAAGGCCACTGCATCTTCCTTATCTTTCTGGTTGAGGAGCGTCATCTGCTTAGCGTATGAGAAAGCGGGACAGCAGCCTCCTGAGAGAACAACAGCTAATTCCCTTGCTTCTTCCTGGGCTTTTAAGAACGAAGCCTCTATGGATTATATTTGTAAGGCGGCTACCTGGTCCTTCTTGCATACTTTCTAAATTTTACAAATTTGATGTGTTTGCTTGGCTGAAGCAGCTTTTCTGAGAAAGTTGTTGCAGGCTGTGGTGCCCTCAGATCAGGGTCCACATTTTTCTTTAGTTCCCTCCCGTTATTCATTCAGTGTTCTCTGGAGCTTGGGTATTGTATTTCTTCTGACACTTTTATACCCTGATGTTTCTCCTACTTTTCCTCGTTCCCTTGGCCGAATGACTGGGGGGATGGGGGAAGTGGGAGGGATATTTAAATATTTGGCTGGAGTGTCTTTGCCTCCTCCCAGTGGCCAGGTGTTGTATTTCCCAACCTTAAGGAATGAAGTTGTGGTCTTACCCAGCCAGGAAAGAAAGGAATTTATCTGGTAAGCATACATTTTGTTTTTTCTTTCTTTCATGATTCAGATAGAGCATGCAATTTTAAGCAACTTTCTAATTTACACCTATTATCAATTTTTCGTTCTCTTTATTTGAAAAAGCAGAAATCTAAGCTAAGGAGCTGGCCCATTTTTCAGCACCCTGGTTAGCGCTTGCTGATTGGTGGGTACAACCAAAAATGGCCTATTCCTAACCTTACATTCTTGCTTTTCAAATAAAGATAGTAAAGGAACAAAGCAAAATTAATAATAGGAGTAAATTAGAAAGTCGATTAAAAGTGCATGCTCTATCTGAATCATGAAAGAAAAAATTTGGGTTTAGTGTCCCCTTAAGCTCAAAATTAGACATGATGGCATACGGATCAAGCAATATTTATACATTATTTTATACACACACACACATATTATATATATATATATATATATATATATATATATATATATATATATATATATATATATATATATATATATATATATATATATATATATATATATATATATATATATATATATATATATACACAGATACAAAATTTGTTTTTTTTAGCACACATTACAAAAAGTTTATATACACATCTTTGGGAGTGCTGCCAATATGACCCAGTAATTGCACAAACAAAAAGGTATCGGCGCACATCCATTTTCAAAAGCACAACATATTTTTTGAACTGCTGCAAAAAAATGCCTGCAAACAACATCAAGAGACAACTATTCTTTTTAAATAAAATTGGGATCTTAGTCACACAATATGGCCATATTTTGCTTAGCCAGTCACCACTTACAAGGGACCCAATATAGACTGGTCCTAACACTACAGTCCTTTTGCCACAGAGGGCTGAATCATTCCTGCTTTTACTCTTCATAATAGAATGAGACTCCCTAGCTTAATATTCACAACTCCATTACACTGTCATGAGCACACCTGAGCTTGGGTGGGGTGCTTAAACCAATGGGAGATGGTCAGTCTCCCTGATTATTTTTAAATACAGATACAAAATTTGTTTTTTTTTTAGCACACCTTCCAAAAAGTTTATATACACATCTTATATATATTGTGAATAAAACATTGTTTTTTTCTAAAATATCTAAACTATGCACCTTTGAGCTTACATGTAGGCCTGCACCACATGAATGGACAAGTATTTTCTTACATGTCCATATGGGCCATACCATATTTCTAAAAATCAAATTTAAAATATATTGAAATATTTTAGAAAAAACAATGTCTAATTGACTATTTTACACACACATATATAGGGTGAGTAAAATAACATTTTAAACATTGTTTTTTTTCTGTAATGGACTTATTGTCAGAAAATCCGTGTGTTCATGTGGTGCAGGTCTGAATGTTCCCTTCAAAGGAGACTTTTTCCCTAAAAGCTATGGTGCTTGGTATTTGGTGATCCTAGCATTTTCTGAATGAGACACACATTACTGTAAAGTAAAAAATAAAATACAAGTTGTATTCACTTCAAAACCACTATTGTTTTTGTTTTTTAGTATTTTGCGCTGTACACAAAGAGTACACAAAAGTTATTAACCAACGTTGCACAAATCTTAATAAACCGTTTATTCGACTATACTTAAATTAGCCATAAAGGAACATAGCAAAACAGTAAGTCCTAGATTACAAGAGGAGTACAAAAATATTAGCACAATTGAGCGCTAACACTGCTCAACTTAAACCAATAGCCCTCTTATATACATCTCTTTCTCTTTTATATATATATATATATATATACACAAACAAAAAGGTATTTGCGCACATCCATTTTCAAAAGTACAACATATTTTTAACTGCTGCACAGATATTGCCTGCAAAAAACATCTATTCTTTTTAAATACAATTGGGATCTTAGTCACACAATATGGCCATATTCTGCTTAGCCAGTCACCCCTTACAAGGTGCCCCAATATAGACTGGTCCTAACACTATAGTCCTTTGCCTCAGAGGGCTGAATCATTCCTGCTTTTACTCTTCATAATAGAATGAGACTCCCTGGCTTAATATTCACAACTCTATTACACTGTCATGAGCACACCTGAGCTTAACTGGGGTGCTTTAACCAATAGGAGATGGTCAGTCAACCTGATTATGTTTTAATACAAATACAAAATTTGGTTTAACACACCTTACAAAAAGTTTATATACACATCTTTGGGAGTGCTGCCAATGTGACCTAGTTAATACACAAACAAAAAGGTATTGGCGCGCACACACACACACACACACACACACATATATATATATATATATATATATATATATATATATATATATATATATATATATATATATATGTACTCTCCATACTCCTTCATGAAAGTGCTTTTTAACATGTAAACTGGAACGAGCATTAGTGACAGTGAGTTCAATAATGTAAGTGCAAGCATTTTTGAAAGGCACTCTAGTGAAATTTTTTTTTTTTTTACTTATTTCATCATCTGGAATGAGCATTTGTAGCCGTGAGTTTAACACACAAAAAGGCCTCTTCGGGAGCTTTTTGGTTGAAAACTTGTTTCTATCAGCTGACTTTTGATAAACAAAACAATATTGCATTGTGATCACTTGAGAAACTCAACGACCAATTTGGTCAGAAAGCTTAAAAAAATTTCAGAAGCAGATTGCTATTAGATTGTGATCAAAGCCCTAGTGCTTAATGTCCCTTTAACCCCATCATAGAGCTAAAACACATAGTTGAAGTCGGCTCCAGAGCAGCAATGCTCTTTCACTTCAGAACTGAACATGGTTGGTGATTAGTGACTACACACAAATGCACTTGTGATTACCTAACTTTCCCATTTTCTTCTCAGGAAGGGAATTACCACTCCATAACTATATCTTTTTGTTTTACCAATTTGCAGAGGTTAAACACATAATTTTATTCATGCAATAGTGCAGTAAAAAAGAGCTCTAACACATTGCATGTAAGGTGGGAGCAGATGTCTGGAACTAAGTATGCAGGAATAACAACCAAAAACAAGAAAGTCTTTCTAGAGAAAACTTTACTGAAGAAATGATAAGCAGAAACAGATTAATCAAATAAGAGAACAGAACTGTACCATAACAAATCTTACAATGCAATTTTGAAACACAAGTCTCTCAACAAGCACAGAACTCAGCGGGGACTGTTGGTGAGATATTTTGTGAAATGTCCAGGAACAAGGTAGCATATGCAGGTAGGTATAAGTCTCTCAACAAGCACAGAACTCAGCGGGTACTGTTGGTGAGATATTTTGTGAAATGTCCAGGAACAAGGTAACATATGCAGGTAGGTATAAGTCTCTCAACAAGCACAGAACTCAGCGAGTAATATTGGTAAGATATTTTATGAAATGTCCAGGAATGTAAGTAGGTACAAGTTTCAGTTGAAGATTAAGCATATAACAGAGGTATTTGGTCTCAGCAGAGGTAGAAGCATTCAACAGGGGTCTTTGGTCTCAGTAGAAGTATATCATACCCAAGTATGTCAGCAGAGGTCTTTGGACTCAGCAGTAGTAAAATCATTCAACAGGGGTCTTTGGTCTTAGCAGAGGAGCAGGAACCAGGAAAGCACATTCCAAGGCAATAACAAGGAATGAAGCACCGAGTAGCCATTTATAAGAACTCCCATACCTGTGTCTTTCAGGTGGAAGTTCCTGTAAACAGTTACTGTCCCTTTAAATCTAGGCAGCGTACGGCCGCGCATGCCTAGAGATTCGGTGCTGCTGCTGCTGACAGGCTGGTCTCAGCGTCTCTCCTCGTGGGACGCTGAGACGGATTACTGGGCCTGTCTTTACGCAACGGCGGCTAGAGATCCAGCATTAGCCGCAACAGCGGTCAGGTAAGTCAGTGATCCTGACAGTGCCCCCAGTCAGGGACGACTGTGAGTAGGATGGTTAGGATGTTTCTTCTTGAAATCCCGGATGCGTGCAGGAGCATGGACTTCAGTTGCTGGTACCCAACTTCTCTCACCAGGACCATATCCTTTCCATTGGATGAAGTACTCAAGTTTTCCTCTATAGATTGTGGCATTAAGAATTTTTTCAACTTCATATTCTTCTGATCCATCCACCATGACAGGTCCTGGTGTAAACAGTGTACAAGATAAAAATGGATCTGGTATTACAGGTTTAAGAGGAGTAACATGAAATATTAGATGAATATAATACGATGAAGGTAATTGAAGACATATTGCTACTGGTGATATAATTTTCTCAATGGTGAAAGGTCCAATAAAACGAGGACCCAATTTCTTAGAGGGTAGAGCAACCGAAGGTGAGAAGTAGATAAATATACTTTATCCCCTACCTGATAATCTGGGGTAGGACATCTTTTCCTATTAGCATACTGTTTGTATTGTTGCTGAGCCTGCAGAAACTTTTTCTTTACAAGTGCAAACGTATTTTGAATGTTAAGTAGAGGTTGATCAGCGGCTAGTACCGAGCTTTGGAGAGGGAAACCAGGTAGCATAGTTGGATAATAGCCATAGATACATCAAAAATGAGACATGGATGTAGATCTATGAATTTGATTATTATTATAAACTAATTCAGCTAGAGTGAGGTATTGAATCCAGTCGTTTTGTTTGGGGATGAAAGGCAGTGGATAATGCTCGTTGAATATGCAGCCCCTTGCAAAAGGCAGACCAAAACTTATAGGTAAACTGGGAACCTCTATCAGAGACAATAGTCTTGGGCAAGCCATGTAAATGAAAAATCTCCTGAAGGAAAATGGTAGCTGTTGGATTAGCATCAGGTACCCCTTTGGTATCAACAAAAATGGGCCATTTTAGAAAATCGGTCAACCACTACCATGATAGAAGTATAGCCTTTAGCAGAGGGCAAATCAACAATAAAGTCTATGGCTATATCTGTCCAGGGTCTTATAGGTATCGGGAGTGGTTGTAAAAGTCCTACAGGAGGTTGTCGTGAGTTTTTATTTGTTGCACAGATAGGACATGATTGTACATAGGTTTTAACGTCTTTCTGCATACTGGGCCACCAAATTGACGATTAATCAATTCCTGAAATGTAGTACTTCGGGAATGACACTAGACGGTACTACCACTTTGTTGTTCTGGATCTCATACTAAGGATACAGTGCAGATGCTTCTGAGTAATGTAGGACAGTTTCTGATCTAGTTGTCTGTTCACAAATTGTGTCCCATAAAGAGCCTTGATTAGCTAAGAAGTGTTAGACTGTAGAATAGCAGTATGTTCAAACTCAGATTTTTCGGCCTCTCTGAGGCGAGACAGGGCATCTGCTTTACTGTTTCTAGTTCCAGGACGGTACGTAACAATAAATTGAAATTGACTAAAAAAAGTGCCCATCGGGCTTGTCTGGCTCATAGTCTGCTGGCTGTACGTAGATATTCTAGATTTTTGTGATCAGTATATACTGTGATGGGATGATCAGCTCCCTCCAGAAGATGTCTCCATTCTTCGAATGCTGTCTTTATGGCAAGTAGCTCTCTGTCCCCAACGTCATAATTTCTTTCCGCCGAGGAGAGTACTCGGGACAAGAAAGCCACCGGATGAAGGTAATCCCTGTCACCAGCTCTTTGTGATAGCACTGCCCCATAGCAGTTTCAGAAGCGTCAACCTCAACATAAAAGGGTTGTCGTGGTTCAGGCATGATTAAGATAGGTGAAAAATTGTTTTAGCTGTTCAAAGGCCAATTGATCTTTGTCAGTCCAACGAAACGTAACCATCTTTTTGGTAAGAGCAGTTATTGGTTGGATAATACGAGAAAAGTTTCTTATAAACCTTCTATAAAAGTTTGCAAAACCCACAAAGCGTTGGATAGCCTTCTTACTGTTTGTAATGGGCCAGTTGATTATAGCTTCAATCTTTTTGGAGTCCATACTTATCTTTCCAGGTGTTAAAATGAAGCCTAGGAATTCAACTGAGGTAGTGTTGAAGAAACATTTTTCAAGTTTTGCATATAGATTATTGCTTCTTAAGCGAGATAGTACTGTGGTGACATGTTCATGGTGTTGTGATTCAGAAGAGGAGAAAATGAGTATGTCATCAAGGTAGGCTACCACAAAGATTACCAGGATGTCACGAAAGATGTCGTTGACCAACCGCTGAAAGGTAGCAGAGGCATTACATAAGCAGAAAGGCATCACAGTATACTCATGATGTCCATAACGTGAACGAAAAGCGGTTTTCCACTCATCTCCTCTTCTTACTCTAACAAGAGTATAGGCGCCTCTTAGGTCAATCTTGCTAAAGATGACTGCTGGTTTCAGTCTATCCTTTAGCTCTTGGATGAGAAGTAAGTGGTATTTGTTTTTGATGGTAATGGCGTTAAGCTCCCTGTAATCAATGCAGGGGGAAGTCTTCCATCTTTTTTGCTAACAAAGAATATGCCCGGCAGGAGATTTGGATGGCTTGATAAACTCTTTCTGAAGACTTTCTTGAATATATTCTTTTAAAACTTTTAACTGGCTCAGATAATGCATAAATACGTCCAAAGGGAATTGGAGCACCTGGAAGAAGATCTATGGGGCAATCACATTCCCTGTGAGAAAGAAGGATATCTGCTCCTTCCTTTTCAAAGATATCACAGATTTCTTTATACATGTTGGTTATTTGAACAGAGGTATTTCCAGAAGTCTGTGTTTGAAGGGTAGCGTTGATGGAGGTGTTAAAACAAGTCTTGATACAAAAGGATGAATGGAAACTTATAGACCCAGTCTCCCATTTGATTGCAGGGTTATGCTTACGCAACCATGGCAGGCCAAGTACAAGGGGAAACACTGGTGATGTTGCCAAATCAAAGATTAGCTTTTCTTGACGCCCAGACCCAATTAGAATTGATAAAGGGATGGTTTCTTCTGTGATAGGGCCGGTCTTTAGAGGTGAACCATCGATACATTGTATGTGAATGGGTATCTTTTTAGGAACACTGGGTATCTGAAGCCTTTGGGCTAATTGAATGTCCATAAAACAACCAATAGCACCTTATCAATCATAGCAGGTAAACTACTGGAATTCTTGTCCCACTGCAAAGAGAGAGATATGGACAACTGAGCCTTTGAATACCTTGGTATATGATTAAGAGAAAGTAGAGGAGTAGGTTGCTTACCCTTAGTGGTTTTAAATTTTGCGGTACAGTCTCGGACTAGGTGTCCAGGTTTTCCACAATATAAACAGAGATGTAATGATCTTCTTCTTTGCTTTTCAGCATCTGAAAGGGGGCCCCTGAAACCTCCTATCTGCATCAGTTCTTCTGTGGAAGTTGTAGGGGGAGATGAAGATAGAGGATGAACAATACGTTTGTGTGGTGGAATATATGTAGCAGTCTTTTCTATACGTCTCTCCCTGAGACAACGGTCTAACTGGGTTGATGGAGAAATCATCTCTTCTAAAGTTTTGGGAAATCACACTCATTCTAGCTCGTCCTTTAGGCTATCTGATAAACCCAAGCGAAACTGATCAAGAAGAGCAGCCTCATTCCATGATGTGAGGGTAGCAAGTTGGCGAAACTTAGTGATATAATGCTCTACATCTTTCTTGCTTTGTTTGAGGATGTGAATTCTTGCTTTGTTTGAGGATGTGAATTCTTGCTTGAGCGGTGGAGGTTTTATATGGATCTTCATTTTGTGTTTCTAACTTTTTCAGAAATGGATTCCAAGACTCTAGTATAGGGCTATACGAGACAAGGAGTTGATGAGCCCATACTTGAGGTTCGCCTATAAGGAGTTAAATGACAGTTCGTACACGTATGAAGTCAGAGTGGTACGTCTTAGGTTGTAGGAGAACAATAAATGATAAAATTTCGGAAGTGGGATCGATCTTCATTAAACTTTTCTGGTAGTGCCACTCTAGGTTCAGATCCATTGTCAGAGGCTGATTCAGGTGTAGATGCATTAGCCATTGGTGTGTGGGAGCTAGTACCCTGTGGAGGTCTTAGATATAGCTGCTCCAATCTGTTTTGATTCTCTTGTAATGCTCATACTGTCTGGGTTACAGCGTTTAGTTGCTGAGTAAGGGCCTCAACTATTATATTAGTTGAGGTTATTCTGTAAGGTGGGAGGAGGTGTCTGGAACTCAGTATGCAGGAATAACAACCAAAAACAAGAAAAACTTTCTAGAGAAAACTTTACTGAATAAATGATAAGCAGAAACAGATGTATCAAATAAGAGAACAGAACTGTACCAGAACAAATCTTACAATGCAATTTTGAAACACAAGTCTCTCAACAAGCACATAACTCAGTTGAAGATTAAGCATATAACAGAGGTCTTTGGTCTCAGCAGAGGTAGAAGCATACAACAGGGGTCTTTGGTCCCAGTAGAACCATACATCAGTATTACAACAGGGGTCTTTGGTCCCAGCGGCAGTATAAGCATACCCAAGTATGTCAGCAGAGGTCTTTGGTCTCAACAGTAGTAGAAGCATACATCAGTATTACAACAGGGGTCTTTGGTCCCAGCGGCAGTATAAGCAAACCCAAGTATGTCAGCAGAGGTCTTTGGTCTCAGCAGTAGTAAAAGCATACAACAGGGGTCTTTGGTCTCAGCAGTAGTATAGCGTACCCAAGTATGTCAGCAGAGGTCTTTGGTCTCAGCAGTAGTAAAAACATACAACGGGTTTTTGGTCTCAGCAGTAGTATAGCGTACCCAAGTATGTCAGCAGAGGTCTTTGGTCTCAGCAGTAGTAAAAGCATACAACAGGGGTCTTTGGTCTCAGCGGTAGTATAGCGTACCCAAGTATGTCAACAGAGGTCTTTGGTCTCAGCAGTAGTAAAAGCATACAACAAGGGTCTTTGGTCTCAGCAGTAGTATAGCGTACCCAAGTATGTCAGCAGAGGTCTTTGGTCTCAGCAGTAGTAAAAGCATACAACAGGGGTCTTTGGTCTCAGCAGTAGTATAGCGTACCCAAGTATGTCAGCAGAGGTCTTTGGTCTCAGCAGTAGTAAAAACATACAACGGGTTTTTGGTCTCAGCAGAGGAGTAGGAACCAGGAAAGCACCTTCCAAAGCAGAATGAAGCACTGAGTAGCCTTTTATAGGAACTCCCACATCTGTGTTTTTCAGGTGGGAGTTCCTGTAATCAGTTACTGTCCCTTTAAATCTAGGCAGCATGCGGCCACGCGGGCCTAGAGATTCGCAGCTGCTGCTGGGCTGGTCTCGGCGTCTCTCTTAGTGGGACGCCAAGACGGATTACTGGGCCTGTCTTCACCGCAACGTGGCTAAAGACTAAGCATTAGCCACGAAGACGGCCAGGTAAGTCAGGGATCCTGACATTGCAACTTAGGGTGTCAGTGCAGGCCAGCTGATAAAATTGTGACTTTATCAAGTGATTAATTAATTATACGGCACAGATGGGCAGATGCAGTTTGCAAAGCTGCAGCAACAGGAATTGTTTGTGTATCTAGGGAGTCAGTAGATACAGTGCAGCTGATGTAACTGTGTGTCACATATTGTGTGCGCTGGCAAGAGACATAGCATTGTGTGTGCAGGAAGCCATAGAGCTGTTTTAGCTAATTGCTATTTTACTTCCTTATAATTTGTTACCAGGCAAGGTCCTCTGTACTCACAGGTATGCATGCCAGTGGCATTTTATAGTTCAGACAAAACTGAAAGTTATGGAATGGCAAGAATGAGTACACTTCATAACTAAGTGCATCATTTTAAAAAGTCACAAAGGTCTTATAGTCTTGAACAAATTCCCTTTTTTTACGTCTTTAAATTTTTTTAAGGGATAAACATGTATCCATATTAGGCAAGGATTTGATTAGTTGAGGGGCATATGCGAGTATCCATGCATCTCATTTGCTCACCAGCTGAATCGTCATTTGGAGTGGCACAGGAGCACAACACTATTTCCAACTGCAGGGGTCAAATACATTGTAAAAGAAAAATAATTGTGCAAAAATAAAATGCACCAGTGTTCCTTTTCATTTATCCTTTATCAGATCTGTATAATGCTTTTCTTGGAAACACAAACAGCAGGTTAATGTGTAACAGGTTTCCTAGCTGTGTATGTGTAATAGAGCACATCACCCATTTGCTTTCACTGTCACTTAGCACCTGGCTGTGTTTTGTAGCTGCTCTTCTAGTGAACAAAGTGTACACTAAAAGGCTGCAGAGATGCACAGCTTGTTCAAATAGCATTGCCTTTGTTAATGTGCTGTAAACCCATGAATACAATAGATAAGTCTTCAGGTAATGGCTAGTCCTGCTATTGTTTACTTTCTTTTTACTGACAGATGTAGAATTATTACTAGTTTGTCATTTTGTTATACTTTTCTCAAACATGATGAGGAGGTTTATCTTTTACAATCTGTGAAAATTGTGTTTTGTCCTAAGCTCCCTAGAGAAGCCAAAAGTAAAATCTGTAACCTAGGGTTTCAAAATGCTGCAAATGACATAAACCAGCTGTTTGATTTGCAGCATTTTTAGTTTACAGAATTTGCTTTTTGGCCTTTCTAGGGAGATTGGAAGAAGCACAATTTATTCACAAAAGCTAGAAGTTTTTAATGTTGTTTTAAGAACAGCCCCATCCTCTTCCATCAGTATCAAACCGAGTAATATCTGGTTTTAATGCCATATGAGTATACTTTATTGTTGTATACTGTACCCCTTAAGTATGTACAGAATAGTTTGATACAGATAATATTTAGTAGGATAATTTTGAAGGATGTAAATCCCAGCCCTAGTGCCTTCCTTTAAAGGGCCATAACATACTTTTAGATGATAACATAAAATAATAAATCATATATATATATATATATATATATATATATATATATATATATATATATATATATATATATATATATATATATATATATTATAATAAAAAAACTCTGCAATATACGTACATTATTTATTATATATCAGTTCATGTTAGAAATGGAATTGCAGAACACTGTTATATTCCACACACACTACATAGTGTACACTTAAACATGCAGATACACACACACTACAAAGCATACACTTATACATGCAGATACACACACATTACAAAGCTTACACTTATACATGCAGACACACACACACACTACATAGCTTACACTTATACATGCAGATGCACACAGACACACACACTACATAGCTTATACTTATGCATGCAGACACACACACACACTACATAGCTTACACTTATACATGCAGACACACACACACTACATAGCTTACACTTATACATGCAGACACACACACACTACATAGCTTACATTTATACATGCAGACACACACACACTACATAGCTTACACTTATGCATTCAGACACACACACACTACATAGCTTACACTTATACATGCAGACACACACACTACATAGCTTACACTTATACATGCAGATACACACATACTACATAGCATTCACTTATACAAGCAGATTTACACACACACCTATACATACAGATACACACACACACTACATAGCATACACTTATACATACAGATACACTCACTACATAGCTTACACTTATACATATAGATACACACACTACATAGCTTACACTTATACATACAGATACACACACTACATAGCATACACTTATACATGCAATTATAAACTACATAGCATACATTTATACATACAGATATACACACTACATAGCTTACACTTATACATGCAGATACACACACTACATAGCATACATTTATACATGCAGACACACACACTACATAGCTTACACTTATACATGCAGATACACAGACACTACATAGCTTACACTTATACATACAGATACACACACTACATAGCATACACTTATACATGCAGATACACACTTATACATGCAGATACACACACACTACATAGCATACACTTATACATGCAGATACACACATACTACATAGCATACACTTATACATGCAGATACACACACTACATAGCTTACACTTATACATGCAGATACACACACTACATAGCATACACTTATACATGCAGATACACACACACTACATAGCATACACTTATACATGCAGATACACACTTATACATGCAGATACACACACTACATAGCTTACACTTATACATGCAGATACACACACACACACTACATAGCTTACACTTATACATGCAGATACACACACTACATAGCATACACTTATACATGCAGATACACAAACACTACATAGCATACACTTATACATGCAGATACACACACACTACATACCTTACACTTATACATGGAGATACACACACACATTACATAGCTTACACTTATACATGCAGATACACACACTACATAGCTTACACTTATATATGCAGATACAGATAGACACACTCTACATCATATATGGGTATCTGTAACTCATTGTATGAGGTCCTGGGGTTGGCAAGCACATTAGCTGGCAGTCTGCGGCTGCCACTGTTCGTTACCCTGGTGTTAGCACTGCTCATCGTATAAAACTGAAGGCATGCTAGTATTATCACCAGGGGTTAGACGTCATCACTACCAGAGGTTAGAGGTCACCATTACCTGAAGTCAGAGGCTATACAGCCTTCTTACTTCTGCTTAACCCACACACCATTCCTTTTTTCCACAGGGAATATAACAGGTATCTAACCCTGGGAGAGAAAAACCAGCTGCTTCTGAGTATGGGCCCAATAGAAATTAAAATTTTTTTTTTTTTAAAAATGCAGTACCCATAAAATCGGGACTGTCCTGCAAAAACGGGACAGTTGGGGGGTAAATACATGATTGGAAACGCATTAAATGGGAGAAAATGATTTAACAGTACACTGCCCTTTTAACTTCTTGGTAGCCAGAGAGGTCTGGCAACAAATTTCATGCAAGTTTCTGCAGCTAACTGGTTTAGTGAAACCTAATCTTTAATTGCACAGCTGTTGCTATTACAAACCCTCTGTATGATGATAGTAATCCCTACTCTTATTTATCTTCTCTCTGCTTGTAGTGCGATTTGGTTTACACCTTTTTCCATTCTCTGCCTCGAGATGAGAAAAACAGCAGCAATACTGTAACGCCAAGACCGTCAGGTAATGTCTCAGTTGCTTGTGACTTGCATCATTTCTTCTGAGCTATTGATGTTTATCCTTGGTTTGGTATAAAGGGAGATAAAGCTGATTTCATCAGATGATGAAATAGGTAAAACATATATATATAGCACTTATTAAACAATGTTTATCAACTGAACACAATTGGTTAATGAGTTTATATAGAATTCCGATGACAAGTCTTAAATTATATTAAATTTACCCATATTGCTAATAGCATTTAGTGCAATTTTAGTAAATGATATCCATGGTATGTTTTTTTTTCTTATCTATTTAGTGCTACTTAATTAAAGGGACAGTACAAATTAAACTTACATTGATTGGATAGAGCAAAACACTGTAAACAACTTTTGTAATTACAAAATAATCAAAAAGTAACAGCACTACTTCTATACGATCAGGATGAATGTAACCTATTAACTCAGGGGTGCACGAGTAAGGTATCGCCTACATATGTACCTATAAATACAAATAATACAAAATACTCAGCACACCAAATAGATCTAATGAAATATAGTATTTTTTCATTTTTAATGATACCATATATGCAAATATGAGAATAATGTGAAAGGTATCCAACCATCCTCAGTCAGACTTGCATACAGCACATACACACTACAAACAAACGCCCCACACTTATTCCCCTTAGGCGTCCCTAGGGGAAAGAAAAAAAAAGGTGTAATTTCCAAACTATTCACAGTTCAAAGCACAGGGGCTCAAGAAGATACTTTTTAATCCACATAAGTACCCTTTCTATACGGCATTTCATTTAAACTAGATCAGCTGGGGTTGGACTTTGTAACAAACTTCAATCAAGTTACGTTTATTGTTTCACTGTATGTGGATTTAGTTTGGAGATGATGCCTTTTTTTCTTTTCCCTAGGGACGCCTAAGGGGAATAAGTGTGGTGCGTTTCTTTGTAGTATGTGCTGTATGCAAGTCTGAATGAGGATGGGTTGGGTACCTTTCACATTATTCCCATATTTGCATATATGGTATCATTAAAAATGACTATATTTCATTAAATCTATTTGGTGTGCTGAGTATTTTGTATTTTTTTAACTTTTATAATGAGTTCTCTTTTAAAGAGTAATCCTAGGTGAGCGCAGGAGCAATGCACATGCCTTTAGCCATCTGTCAGCACTGTTTGAAACAATGGTTATGCCAGTGTTATACATACCACGGCTATCAAAGACTGCTAGATTCACATGCTCCTGTCTGCCTACCTAGCTTTATTCTTCTTCAACAAAGGATACCAAGAGAACAAAGCAAATGTGATACTATAAATAAATTGGAAAGTTGATAAAAACTGCATGCTCTGAATCATGGATTTTTTTGATTTTTTTTTTACTGTCTCTTTAAATAAAGCCAACAAGAAAGTGCCACTAACCTCAATTCTTTGAAACCGTGTATTAGAGAGAAGACGCTTTAGTAATAGAACCGTGCATTGTATTGATGCTGAAGCATGCTGACCTACTGTTAAAGGCTCCGTATATACCTTGAGATTTCTATATAAAATTTTGTGTAGTGCAATATATGTTCTTTATTTATTTTGCCCCCTTTTCATGTAATTTAGCTGTAAAAACCCTGCTACATAGTTTTCCTTATTGGATTTATCAGATAACGGCAAACACTGCATGTTATACTAATTTTATGGCAGTAGATAGCTTTGCTTTCTCTGGTCTAAAGCTCAGATAGGCTCCTCCGAATAAAGCAAATGGTGGCTGGAGTTTGGCTATAGAGAAACAATTATAGTAAAAATATATTTTAGCAATGTTAAGGCTGATGTGTTTTTCTATAGCAACACAATCATGTGTTTACTGTCCATTTAAAGGGACGTTCTAAGGCATGTTTTACGTCCTTAGAACATGTAATTTTTGCATTACATGACTAGCTTACTGTGTATTTAACCCCCCCCCCCCACAAACAGGTTAAACACATAGGTGAAGATCTGGTAGGGAGTTGTGTTCTACTTGGAAGCTGCAGTGTTTGCAAAGGTTAAAAGCATTGTAAGATAGGGTCACTAATCATATCTGTCCTGTTACTTTTCAGATGCCTCATGGGCTGTGCCAGTGGGTAAGGTTGGAGGAGAGGTCAAGCTTTCTATATCTTACAAGAATGACACACTGTTTATTATGGTGATGCACATCCGAAGCCTGGTAAATATGCAGTAGTATATCATATGAAACCAGCTTATGTATATAGTATTAGTTGTAAGCTTATGAATTTGCATACACAGATTTTTATGTAGTCTATACCCAAATGGGGAGATCTATCTATATCTCTCTATATATCATCTATCTCTCTATCTATGTCTGTCTGTCTGTCCATCTATCTATCTATCTATAGCTCTTTATCTATCATCTATCTTTAGCTCTTTATCATCTTTCTATCTATAGCTCTTTATCTATCTGTCTGTCTATGTCTCTATCATTATCTATCTATCTCTATCTATATCTCTGTGTCTGTCTGTCTATCCATCTGTCTATCTCTCTATCTATATCTATCTGTCTGTCTCTCAATCAATCAATCAATTAATCATATCTCTATCTATTATCTCTATATATCTTTCTATCCATCATCTATCTGTCTGTCTATCTCTCTATCATCTATCTATCTATCTATCTATCTATCTATCTATCTATCTATCTATCTATCTATCTGTCTGTCTATTTATCTGTATGCTCAGAAACATTGAGTCCTTAATCTAAACAACATATGTTATTGATTATAATTCTCAATAAGTATTTAGTTTTTTGTTTATGGAGCCGAATCCCAGAAGGTAGACTATACCTAGGTCTGTCTTACTAATCCTTACAATGGTACAGTCTGTATACTTTGAAAAAAAATAATAACTTAGATTTATTAAATCATTTTATTCATAAGAAATTGTGTAGTCTAACAAAACTTCGTAATGATTTTATTTTCTTTCTTCACATTTATCTTGGAACAGCCTCTTCAAGATAATAATGAGCCGAATCCTTATGTAAAGATTTACCTCCTGCCAGATCCTCAGAAAACAACCAAGAGAAAAACCAAAGTAGCTCGCAAAACGTGTAACCCCACGTATAATGAGATGGTATGAACGTCTTTTTCTCCTTTGTGATCCTTATGTAATAGATTTGATGGGTCATGTGAGTGATGGAGGAAATCAAATGCATCACTACTAGTCTGAAAAAGCGAGAAATGTTTTAATTCTTGCTTTATTTTCATATGATGAAATGTTAAACTTACTGCTGTTCCAAGTTTTAGTTAAAGGGATAGAAAGGTTAATATTAGACATGTGCAACGCTAAAAATTTTGTTTCGTTTTCATTAGTTAAATAAATAATTTCGTTTTGGCAAATTAGTTTAGTTAAGTTTTTAAAAAAAAAAATCGTTTCGGCAAATTAGTTATGTTATGTTAAATCGTTTTTTTGGATCCTTTCATTTTTTGGATCCATTCTTTATTCATATGCATTATTCTATTTTAAACTTCAGAATAGAATAATGCATATGAATAAAGAATGGATCCGAAAAAAGAACGGATCTGAAAAAACGATTAATTTGTTTAGTTAGTGTTGGCGATGTGGGGGGATGGCTGTCCAAAGCTTTTGGTGACATTTTCTAAGTAGCAGAGTTAGCACATTGTATTTCCACAATGTACTCTCTTCCAGCACTGACAAACACACATTTTGGGCTATGTGCTAAAAATATTATCTAAAGGGATATTAAAAATCCATGAAAGGGCAATGATAGGTTATTCTTGTAGGGCTGTAGAGACCCCATTAGTGCTTAGACTGTTACTTCTGAAAAGGGTAAACGGGGCAGACAGAGAGATTGTAGAGGAAAAGTGAAAGTGGAGAATAATTAAAGGGATAGTCAAGTCAAAAATAATCTTTCATGATTCAGATAGAGCATGCAATTTTAAGCAACTTTCTAATTTACTCCTGTTAACAATTTTTCTTCATTCTCTTGGTATCTTATTTAAAAAAGCTGGAAAATAAGATTAGGAGCCAGCCCATTTTTGGTTCAGTACCAGGGTAGCAACTTGCTGATTGGATGGCCACATTTAGACACCACTCAGCAAGCGCTACCCGGTGCTGAACCAAAAATGGGCTGGCTTCTAAGCTTACATTCCAGCTTTTTAAAATAAAGATACCAAGAAAACGAAGAAAAAATGATAATAGGAGTAAATTAGAAAGTTGCTTAAAGGGACACTGAACCCAATTCTTTTCTTTCGCGATTCAGATAGAGCATGACATTTTAAGCAACTTTCTAATTTACTCCTATTATCAAATTTTCTTCATTCTCTTGGTATCTTTATTTCAAATGCAAGAATGTAAGTTTAGATGCCGGCCCATTTTCGGTGAAGAACCTGGGTTATTCTTGCTGATTGGTGGATAAATTGATCCACCAATAAAAAAGTGCTGTCCAGAGTCCTGAAACAAAAAACAGCTTAGATGCATTCTTTTTCAAATAAAGATAGCAAGAGAACGAAGAAAATTTGATAATAGGAGAAAATTAGAAAGTTGCTTAAAATTGCATGCTCTATCTGAATCACGAAAGAAAAAATGGGGGTTCAGTGTTCCTTTAAAATTGCATGCTGTATCTGAACCATGAACGATACATTTTGACTATACTATCCCTTTAAAAGAGGGTGGCGAAAAAAAAGAGTGAAGAGATATGACAGAGGGTAAAGAAAGAAGGTAAAGAGAAGATATGGCCTGAGCGAGAAGGGGGAGGGTAAAAAGATAAATGAAGAGAGGAGGGAATGGAGAAAGAGAGTTGAGAGAGAATGGAGAGATGATAATTATTAGAAAAAAATCTCCAGGTCTGCTATGACCTTCCATGACTGTCTGAATTTTCTTTCTACAGTCTCTCAGTGGCATTATTTCATTTGTTATGGTTTAAAATAAAAATTACTGCACAATTAGGTATTTTATAATGGCTAAACCTATGCAAAGAGGGAGTGGAGTAGTGGGTGTGGTGTGGGCGTATAGTGGGTGGGATCAGTAGTGGTGAGTGACATTTATGCCTGGCTAGTAGGTTAGGATTTGAAATTTTGAGCCCTATTAAAGGGATAGGTAAAAACTGAAATGTGCGTGGGTGCATTTCAATTTGAATAGAAGCATTTTTGCAATATTATTCCATTATCCAAAATGCTTCTAGTAAAATGTATTACTGTTTTTTAGCGGCCTGTGCATCGTGCCTGCTTTTGTGTCATACAAGCCACTGCTTACTCTCTGGGATAGTGTAGTGCTTGAATATTGGTGCAATGGCCCTCGCAGCATATGTACGTATGCCTCAGAAAACAGTAATAACTTTTACTAGAAGAAATGTTGTTAAAGGGACAGTCTAGTATAAATTAAACTTTCATTATTCAGATAGGACTTTTAATTTTAATCAACTTTCCAATTTACTTTTATCCTCAAATTTGCTTTTTACTCTTGGTATTCTTAGTTTAAACTACACACTGGTAGGTTCATATGCTAATTTCTAAGCCTTTGAGGGCTGCCTCTTATCACATGCTTTTTAAATCTCTTTTCAACACAAAGAGACAGAAAGTACACGTGGGCCATATAGATAACACTGTGTTCAGGCACAGTTTATTTAAGATTTAGCACAAAACAATGCTACATTTAAGACAATAGATAATAAACAGTCAAAGTCATGTGATCAGGGGGCTGGAAGAAGGTTCTTAGATACCAGGTAATCACAGAGGTAAAAAGTATATTAAAGGGACAGTCTAGTCCAAAATAAACTTTCATGATTCAGATAGGGTATGTAATTTTAAACAATTTTCCAATTTACTTTTATCACCAATTTTTCTTTGTTCTCTTGGTATTCTTAGTTGAAAGCTTAACCTAGGAGGGTCATATGCTAATTTCTTAGACCTTCAAGGCCACCTCTTTTCAGAATGCATTTTAACAGTTTTTCACCACTAGAGAGTGTTAGTTCATGTTTTTCATATAGATAACACTGTGCTCATGCACGTGAAGTTATCTGGGAGCAGGCACTGATTGGCTAAACTGCACGTCTGTCAAAAGAACTGAAATAAAGGGGCAGTTTGCAGAGGCTTAGATACAAGATAATTACAGAGGTTAAAAGTATATTAATATAACTGTGTTGGTTATGCAAAACTGGGGAATGGGTAATAAAAGGATTATCTATCTTTTAAAACAATAACAATTCTATGGTAGACTGTCCCTTTAATATAACTATATTGCAAAAATGCTTCTGTTTCAAATTGAAATGCACCCATGTACATTTTAATTTATACCTTTTCTATCCCTTTAAGCCGCTTTTGGGGGGCAGTGCAGGCCAATCAGAGGCATTATTACTTTTGCCATTAATCTGTGTTCAGTGTACTTCCCAGCGTTCCCATTGCCTATGGATGACTTATGCATTACCATGAATGTGACTCCTTTCGGTGCACTTCAGTTTACAAGCGTGCAAGCCAGTAATAATTAAGTAATTAACTAAACAAAGAGTGCTAGGGAGTGTGTGCTGAACAGGTAGAATTAGGCTTATAAAACCTATTCCCCTCAGAATTGTTGTAATTTACACACAAAAACAGAATTTATGCTTACCTGATAAATTTCTTTCTCTTACGGTGTGTCCGGTCCACGGATTCATCCTTACTTGTGGGATATTCTCAATCCCTACAGGAAGTGGCAAAGAGAGCACACAGCAGAGCTGTCCATATAGCTCCCCTCAGGCTCCGCCCCCCCAGTCATTCGACCGACGTTTAGGAGAAAAAGGAGAACCATAGGGTGCAGTGGTGACTGTAGTTTACAAAAATAATTTTAGACCTGACTAAATCGCCAGGGTGGGCCGTGGACCGGACACACCGTGAGAGAAAGAAATTTATCAGGAAAGCATAAATTCTGTTTTCTCTTACATTGGTGTGTCCGGTCCACGGCTTCATCCTTACTTGTGGGAACCAATACCAAAGCTTTAGGACACGGATGAAGGGAGGGAAACAGTCAGGTAACCTAAACGGAAGGCACCACTGCTTGTAAAACCTTTCTCCCAAAAATAGCCTCCAAAGAAGCAAAAGTATCGAATTTGTAAAATTTGGCAAATGTATGCAGTGAAGACCAAGTCGCTGCCTTACAAATCTGTTCAACAGAAGCCTCGTTCTTGAAAGCCCATGTGGAAGCCACAGCTCTAGTGGAGTGAGCGGTAATTCGTTCAGGAGGCTGCCGTCCGGCAGTCTCATAAGCCAATCGGATGATGCTTTTCAGCCAGAAGGAAAGAGAGGTAACAGTTGCTTTCTGACCTCTCCTCTTACCAGAATAAACGACAAACAAGGATGATGTTTGTCTGAAATCTTTTGTTGCTTCTAAATAGAATTTTAAAGCATGAACCACATCTAGATTGTGTAACTGACGTTCCTTTTTAGAAACTGGATTAGGACACAGAGAAGGAACAACTATTTCCTGGTTAATATTCTTATTGGAAACTACCTTTGGAAGAAAACCAGGCTTGGTACGCAAAACAACCTTATCTGTATGGAACACCAGATAGGGTGAGGTACACTGCAAAGCAGACAATTCAGAAACTCTTCGAGCAGAAGAAATAGCAACCAAAAACAAAACTTTCCAAGATAGTAACTTAATATCTACAGAATGTAGAGGTTCAAACGGAACCCCTTGAAGAACTGAAAGAACTAAATTTAGACTCCATGGAGGAGCCACAGGTCTGTAAACAGGTTTGATCCTAACTAAGGCCTGAACAAACGCCTGCACATCTAGTACAGTTGCCAGACGCTTATGTAACAGAATAGACAGAGCAGATATCTGTCCTTTCAACGAACTAGCTGACAATCCTTTCTCCAATCCTTCTTGGAGGAAAGATAACAACCTTGGAATCCTAATCTTACTCCACGAGTAACCCTTGGATTCGCACCAACAAAGATATTTTCGCCATATCTTATGATAAATTTTCCTAGTAACAGGCTTTCTAGCCTGGATCAGAGTATCTATAACTGATTCAGAGAATCCACGCTTAGCTAGAATTAAGCATTCAATCTCCAAGCAGTCAGTTGCAGAGAAACTAGGTTTGGATGTTTGAATGGACCTTGGATTAGAAGGTCCTGCATCAAAGGTAGCTTTCATGGTGGAGCCAATGACATATCCACCAAGTCTGCATACCAAGTCCTGCGAGGCCACGCAGGAGCTATCAGAATTACCGAAGCCTTCTCCTCTTTGATTCTGGCTACTAGCCGAGGGAGAAGAGGAAACGGTGGAAAGACATAAGCCAGATTGAATGACCAAGGCGTTACTAGAGCATCTATCGATGTCGCCTTGGGATCCCTGGACCTGGACCCGTAAAGGGGAACTTTTGAGTTCTGGCGGGACGCCATCAGGTCCAGTTCTATGTTGTCCGACTGAAATCTGATGAATTTGGCCTCCGCCAGCCGAGGCCAGGCCAGGAGCGCATTGAATATCGCTCTCAATACTAAAATGTTTATCGGGAGAAGAGATTCCTCCCGAGACCATAGACCCTGAGCTTTCAGGGAGTTCCAGACCACACCCCAGCCTAAGAGACTGGCGTCGGTCGTGACAATGATCCACTCCGGTCTGCGGAAACTCATTCCCTGAGATAGGTGATCCTGAGACAACCACCAGAGGAGCGATTCTCTGGTTATCTGGTCCATTTGTATCTGGGGAGACAAATCTGCATAATCCCCATTCCACTGTTTGAGCATGCACAGTTGCAGTGGTCTCAAATGAATTCTGGCAAAGGGGACTGTGTCCATTGCCGCAACCATTAGACCGATTACCTCCATGCACCGAGCCACAGAAGGCTGAGGATTGGCATGAAGAACTCGACAGGAATTCTAAAGTTTTAAGTTCCTGACCTCCGTCAGAAAGATTTTCATTTCTATCGAGTCTATTATTGTTCCCAGGAAGGAAACCCTTGTGACCGGGGACAGAGAACTTTTTTCTACGTTCACCTTCCACCCGTGAGATCTTAGAAAGGCCAACACAATGCCTGTATGCGCCTTTGCTCTGTGAAAAGACGACGCTTGTATTAAGATATCGTCTAGGTAAGGTGCTACTGCAATGCCCCGCGGTCTTAGAACCACTAGAAGGGACCCTAGCACCTTCGTGAAAATTCTTGGAGCAGTGGCCAACCCGAAGGGAAGAGCCACAAACTGATGATGCTTGTCCATGAAGGCGAACCTTAGGAACTGATGGTGATCCTTGTGGATAGGAATATGCAGGAAAGCATCCTTTAAATCCACGGTAGTCATATATTGACCCTCCTGGATCATCGGTAAGATTGTCCGGATAGTTTCCATCTTGAATGATGGAACTCTGAGAAATTTGTTTAGGATTTTTAAGTCCAGAATTGGCCTGAAAGTTCCTTCCTTTTTGGGAACTACAAACAGGTTTGAGTAAAAACCCCGTCCTCGTACTGCAGTTGGGACTGGGTGTATTACTCCCATCTTTAAAAGATCTTCTATGCAAAGTAAGAATGTCTGTCTCTTTGTCTGGTCTAAAGACAAGCGAGACATGTGGAACCTTCCCCTTGGAGGAAGGTCCTTGAATTCCAGAAGGTACCCCTTAGAGATAATTTCTAACGCCCAGGGATCCAGAACATCTCTTGCCCAGGACTGAGCAAAGAGAGAAAGTCTGCCCCCTACTAGATCTGGTCCCGGGTCGGGGGCTACCCTTTCATGCTGTCTTGGTAGCAGCAGCAGGCTTCTTGGCCTGTTTACCCTTGTTCCAGGATTGCATGGGGTTCCATGCAGGTTTGGACTGGGAAGCGTTAACCTCTTCCTTAGTGGCTGTAGAAGTAGAAGCGGGTCCATTCCTGAAATTGCGAAAGGAACGAAAATAAGACTTATTTTTAGCCTTGAAAGGTCTATCTTGTGGAAGGGCATGGCCCTTTCCTCCAGTAATATCAGAAATAATCTCTTTCAACTCTGGCCTGAAAAGGGTCTTACCCTTGAAAGGAATATTAAGCAATTTTGTTTTGGACGACACATCCGCCGACCAAGATTTTAGCCAAAGCGCCCTGCGCGCCACGATTGCAAAACCAGAATTTTTTGCCGCTAATTTAGCTAACTGAAGAGCGGCATCTGTAATGAAAGAATTAGCCAACTTCAAGGCGTGAATTCTGTCCATAACCTCATCATAAGGGGTCTCCCTCTGTAGGGAGTTCTCTAGTTCCTCAAACCAAAAAGCTGCTGCAGTGGTTACAGGAATAATGCAAGAAACCCTTGTTGAACAAATATTTTCTTAAGCAAACCTTCCAATTTTTTATCAATAGGATCTTCTATTGGTATAGTGGTGCGCTTAGCTAGTGTTGAAACTGCCCCCTCCACCTTAGGGACCGTCTGCCACGCGTCCCTTCTGGGGTCAACATTGGGGAACATTTTCTTAAATATAGGGGGGTGAACAAAAGGTACACCTGGTCTTTCCCACTCCCTGGTCACAATATCCGCCACCCTCTTAGGTATCGGAAATGCATCAGTGTGTACCGGGACCTCTAAGAATTTGTCAATTTTACACAATTTTTCTGGGACCACCAAGGGGTCACAATCATCTAGCGTAGCTAAAACCTCCTTAAGCAGGGCGCGGAGGTGCTCTAGCTTAAATTTAAATGCTATAGTATCTGGCTCTGCCTGCTGAGCAACTTTTCCTGAATCAGAAATTTCTCCCTCAGACAGGCCCTCCCTCACCGCCAAATCAGATTGATGTGAGGGCACTACAAATAAATTATCCGCTGCGTCTGATTGCTCATTTTCTGTATTTAAAACTGAGCTATCGCGCTTTCTTTGAAATGCTGGCAGTTTGGATAAAAAAGCTGCGAGAGAATTATCCATGACTGCTGCTAATTGCTGCAAAGTAACAGGGATCGATGCGCTAGATGTGCTGGGCATCGCCTGCGCGGGCATAACTGGTGTTGACACAGAAGGGGAAGATAAAAAGATGCTACTTGTTTAGAGCGGCAAAGAGAATGACTGGGGGGCGGAGCCTGAGGGGAGCTATATGGACAGCTCTGCTGTGTGCTCTCTTTGCCACTTCCTGTAGGGATTGAGAATATCCCACAAGTAAGGATGAAGCCGTGGACCGGACACACCAATGTAAGAGAAACATACATTTTCATGGCAGATGAGAACCATAGGTGGATGAAGTCTGCCCATATTTCCTATAATTAGTTGTTACGGTGGCCTTATGCTTATCCCAGGCATCCTTAAAGTCTTCCACCATGTTTGTCTTTATCTCCTCAAATAAAAGTTTATTCCATGAACCAACCACCCTTTCTGTGAAGAAGTGCTGCTGCCAATTACTCCTGAACCTTCTAACCTTCATCATGAGGTCATGACCTCTAGTTCTGATGATGCTCTCTTTTTGGAAAACATTTTCAGCTTTAATAAGTCTATAACTATACTTTCCATCCTATTGCTCATTTTTCCTCTAAGCTAACAACTGCCTCAATGATGTGAGCTCTCTGAATTTATGTGGCACAACTCCTCACATTTAACAGACAATGATGTCTGTCCCTCTTTAAAAGAAAAAGATGTCTTGCTGAAGACACATTGAAGGCACCCATTCTCTATGGTGCCAGCACTTTCTGATGTCTCTCGTGAAAATGTCAGACCCTACCCACCTGCCCTGTGTCTAACAGCACCAGGTCTCTTGTAACATTTCCATTGAATACCTTGAATATCGTGATTTCTAAACTTATACCTCAACACTATATATATATATATATATATATATATATATATATATATATATATATATATATATATATATATATATATATATATATATATATATATATATATATATATATATATCGTGGCCGGAGTGTTGGCCGACAGACATTTGGCAGACAAACAAGTGGCTGTCAGATAACAGTCCGGCCACAAGATAGATTTGATAGATAGATTAGATAAATAGATTCGATAGATAGATAAATAAATTCGATAGATAGATTCAGTGGATAGATAGAGAACTACAAGACGTGCAGGCTGGGACCCATGGTTAGGTTCCCAGAGGTGGTTGCGACGCCCGAGGCTCTGATTAGAACAGTGCACTCTGGAGCACATCTGCCCTCGGCCGAACTTGGAACATGCTTCAGCATTCTGTCCATCGGTTAAATGTCCGTCAGCATTCTGTCAGAGCACAATAAATATATATATATTTATTAAAGAGACATTAATTACAAGACATTTATGTTGTGTTGCTATAAAATTACATATCTACCAACCTTTTTACTGCAATTATTTATCAATAGCCAAACTTCACCCACCATTTTCCGTATTTGGAGGAGCCAATCTGGGCTTTAGTTGGCAGACAACAAGGCTAGCCCCCGCTATAATGGCTATATTGTTAGTATTGAGTGAATTGTTTAGCAGTTGTTCTCTCATAAAGCCAAATAGGGAAATATATATAGCAGAGTTAGCCTTGAGAAGTCAGCAGGGTACCGTTTGTGTTCAGGGGGTTAGAAATTGGTCAATTTTCACAGATAAAGTACATGAAATGGGGGGAAATAAACAATTAACGTATATTGCAAAGTTGTTTCATTACGTATAACTACACATGTAGAGCTCTTAAGATGCTTACTGTTGTGTTTACTGATATGGCTATGGGTCATGCAGTCATATACAGAAGCAGTGGCGGCTGGTGAATTATGAAGATGGGGGTGCACTTGGCCCCGCCTCTGACCACATCCCTTGAAAAGCCCCGCCCCTCAGATGGCTCTCTACACACACACGGAGAGGGGGAGAGAGAGAGAAGGAGAGAGAGAGAGAAAGAGAAAAAGAGAGGGGGGGGAAGAGAGAGAGAGAGAGAGAGAGAGAGAGAGAGAGAGAGAGAGACAGACAGAGTATTTTATTATTCAGATAGATGATACAATTTTTAAACAACTTTTCAATTGACTTCTATAATTAAATTTGCTTCATTCTCTTGGTATCCTTTGCAGAAGGAGCAGCAAAGCACACCTAGCTGAACACTTCTAGTCAATCAATCAAAAAGATAAAGCTACAAAGGTGTCTAGCCAGCAATTACCAGCCAGCTCCCAGTAGTGTAGGATATGTACATATTATTTTTGCAACAAAAGATACCAAGAGAACAAACTACATGTGAAAATAAAATAAATTTTAAAAGTGACTTAAATTTGCATGCTGTATCTGAATCACGCAAGTTTAATTTTTTTCCTATCCCTTTCAATGTCTTATCAAAGGGTATGTCATTGGAGTGTAAACCATATTTTACTAACAAAATGCAGTTTCAATGTTTTTTTAAACATTCAGTTTTCATGCAGATCTTTTGTAATGGAATACTGTATTTATAATATGCACATCTCTTACACTAATGGGGATAGCTGGTGATTGGTACCTACACACATTTTTCTTTTGTGATTTGCTAACTAGATTTGTTCAGCTGTCTGTAGTGCAATGCTGTTCTTTCAGCAAAGGATAACAAGAGAATGAAGCAAGTTTGATAATATAAGTAAATTGGAAAGTTGTTTTTAACTATTCATGAACACAATAGTTTTAGGAGATTTAAAGGGACAGGAAACCTAAACATTTTCTTCCATGTTCTATCCAAATCATGGAAGAAAATGTTTGAGTTCCCTGTCCCTTTAAATCTCCTAAAACTATTGTGTTCATGAATAGTTAAACAATCCTGAGAAGGCAGTTAGTAAGGGCTCTAAAACAACCCCCCACCCCTTCCCCCTGTCTGTCCACAGCTACACAGCAAGCACACAGATAGTCCACAGAGATGGGCTGGGGGAGGAGGCAACTTACCTGCAGCTACATCTATGCTACAATGACATAGTATAAAGCTAAATCCTGTTAAGACAAATGGTAAGAAACCAATCTCAAACTCTCTTCATGCATAACCAACCCCCCCCCCTGCATATCAATATTACCCTGATCTACTCTCTTCATGCATATCCCCCCCTGCATATCAATATCACCCTGGTCTACTCTCTTTATGCATATCCCCCCCTGCATATCAATATCACCATGGTCTACTCTCTTTATGCATATCCCCCCCTGCATATCAATATCACCATGGTCTACTCTTTTCATGCATACCCCCCCTACATATCAATATCACCATGGTCTCTTCATGCATACCCCCCTGCAAATCAATATCACCATGGTCTACTCTCTTCATGCATAACCAACCCCCCCCCTTGCATATCAATATCACCCTGGTCTACTCTCTTCATGCATACCCCCTGCATATCAATATCACCATGGTCTCTTCATGCATACCCCCCCTGCATATCAATATCACAGTGGTCTACTCTCTTCATGCATACCCCCCTGCATATCAATATCACCATGTTCTCTTCATGCATACCCCCTGCAATATATTATATAAACATACTTTTACTTCACATATACCCCACCATACTGATTTTATTATGATTGCTGTGTGACAATATATATATATATATATATATATATATATATATATATATATATATATATATATATATACATACACACACACACACACACACACATGTATACATACACACACACATATACATATTAACACCCATTTATTAAAAAACTAAATCTGGCTACTAAGTATATTGGTTGGCTCCTAGAGTCCTAGAATAATTTTTTTAAAGGGCCAGTGTACTCTGAAATCATGGATAATATATAATACCAGTAATACATTCCCTAATTAACTAAATTAGATATGTATAGGAATTTTGAAAAGCAATGCATTTAGTACATTTTACTTTTTTATTTCCTGCTCCTGAAATATTCTGGATGGTGCTGGCACTCCCCAAAAAAAGGGCTGAGCTGTGCTTTTGGCATTGCACTCCAGCAACATATAGATAGGCATTAGAAAATACAGCAATGGGCATTGGGCAGAAAAATATAGGTCCAAACAGTGCAACAACCTTTATTAATTTAAACAGAATGTATACTTGAATCAGACCAAGTATTTTACTGCATATGTATGTAACCCCAGTCCATCCTCCATTCTATTTAAACAGATGTCTATCGGTGCCAGACAGAACACTGTGTGTGGAGCAGCTCCATATAAAGAAGACCGGCAATGTGTGTTCTATGCAGCAGCTGCCTATGTCATAAACTCAGATTAGATCATGAAGACTATATCGTGGCCTCCTTGACACCCTACAGTGTAGCAGCGTTCAGTTGCGATGTGTTTCCTCAATTTGAATTATTTGCCTGCCCACACAAATTTACTGTGGATCGCTAGCCGGACCTGAAGCAACTCTACTTGTTTCACTAGATGAAGACTATACTTCACATTCCAGGGCTCCTTGCACAGACCTGCCCCTGCATGAGTGCACAGCAATGGGATACCAGTTCAGAGATTGTTATGCTGTGTCAGTACCTGATGTCCGGTATATAATATCTTGTGAGTCACCATGCTGTGTTCTGATGCAGGGGCAGGTCTGTGCAAGGAGCCCCGGAATGTGAAGCAGTGTCTTCATCTAGTGAAACAAGTAGAGTTGCATCAGGTCCAGCTAGCGATTGTGGCAGGCAAATAATCTAAAGGCATGAAGGTGCGCAGACAGAGAAGGGAGTGGGAAGTCAGGGTTGAGGATCGTTTCTAAGCAAGCAGCATGGGTTGGGAAAGCATTGTGAAAAAATATATACACACACTTCCAATAAGTTTACCAATTGACTTACATGTATAGCATGATAGATTAAAAACTTTAGCACACAGAAAACCTGGCTGTATATTATAATGTCTGTTTAAGCACTGACCTTTTCTGCAATCCCTCCACACTTGAGTTCAGGAAGAGAAAAGAAATTGAAAACAGAGGAACGTAGTAACTATTTACACCAAGATGGAACCGAACAGTGACACCTGCAGGTAAACATTAAAAGTGCAGGCATTTTTTTTTTAGTCACGTCTGGTCTTTCTGCAGACACACTACAGATTCTGCGATGAGATCAGTGTTCTGCCTTGGGGACAGGGATCTAGGCTGTGTCTGCCGAGTGCTTGTTTTCCTGCTCCCTTTTATTGCTGGCTAACGTTACATCTTTACACAGGAACATTAACTAGTAACTAAACCACCATGCTGCACTTAGAAACTTCCTAAACACAGATATGCTTTCTATACCATGCTCAGAGTCAGCACGGTATGTAAAGCATATCTGTGTTTAGGAAGTTTCTGAGTGCAGCTGCAGCATGGTGGTTTAGTTACTAGTTAATTAAACTTGTTCCTGTGTAAAGATGTAACGTTAGCCAGCAATAAAGGGGAGCAGGAAAACAAGCACTCGGCAGACACAGCCTGGATCACTAATGAGAAGAAGCAGCTGCACGCAGTGGTTAGGACATTACTAACAGTAATAAAACTTGGCCAAACATTTAAAAATTATTAAATGAACACTTCTTCCTACCTTGTCATGCTCTTCCTTCCCGCCGACCTAAAGAAAATCACTCACCGGCTTAACTCTGGCTGCAGCAGTCGGCCCCAGCCCAGATCAATCTGATGCTGCATTGCCGCATAAGTCACATTCACAGTTTACTGACTCAATCTGTCAACGACACCATCTTGGATCTCCACGCTGTGTTTCCCTGAGATGCTCCTCCTCCCACACACACAGGCACAGCTCTTAGGGTGCGAGTGTCACGTGACAGCTGGCTCTCGCACACTAAGAGCTGTGCTCCTTAAGAAGGCTATGGGCTGGCCTGTAGGTGGCACTGCACTCAATGCAGGCTGAAAGTGGAGAGAGCTTTTGCCTATAATTCTGTCTATCGCACTGCTCAGCATGTGCGATAGTCTAGATCAGTGCTTTCCAAACTGTGTGTCGGGACACACTAGTGTGTCGGCAGCAGTGTGTAGGTGTGTCCCTGCTTCAGCACAAATTTTTTTTTAATTTTTTTTTTACATTTTTTTTTTGGTTTCTGACTTTCTGCCTGTTTGCTACGCATATCACATGGTTGACATGTGATTGATACCTAGGGGGTCACAGATCATCTTAACCTATTGGCGCAGCTCAGTGGGAACTGAAACTATTCCCATTGGCACATTGGCTCCTGACTGCATGTGTTGTCTCCTTAATTGGCTCGTGACTGCACGTGTAGTCAGTGAGTGGGACCAGCAGTGTGTTTGCAGGGTGGGCAGTAGTCAGTCGGACTCACCGAGCTCTGAGGGCGGCAGCTTAAACACTGAGCTGAAGTCAGTGGGGTTTTTTTTTTTTGCAACTAGCTCCCAGTAGTGCACTGCTGCTCCTGCTCTTGATATATGGATAGGAAGGGGAAGCTTAAAAATGCTTGATGATGAAATGCGAGTGTCTTTAATATTCCAGCAAATATTCAGAAACTGTGCTCATCCCATCCACCTGATACATCCCATTAAATTAGTAAGTAGCTATTGGTGTTATTAAACTTTTTTTAATTCTTGCACATACATACTGTTACTTGTAAATACATTTAGTTATTATATATTTTTTGTATGTGTCGTATCTCTTAAAACAGGTTAGTTTAACCTCCTGTTTGCTAGTACAACTGAATTACTGTGTCACAAAATGATGTAGGTCTAAAAAGTGTGTCACCAACATGAAAAGTTTGGAAAGCTCTGGTCTAGATAGAAGTATACAGCCCTCTCCACTTTCAGCCTTATTAAGAATTAAAAAGTGCAATTTTAATGTTTTTTAGTAAAAACTGAAGTGGAGAATGGAAGATTTTTTTATTTTATCTGCAAAAAAAGTTTAAAAATGTAAAAAAAAAAAATTTATTTTCTCATTCTTTTTTTTTTTTTTTTCATCAGGGGTCAGTTCAGGTCAGGGGGTTCAGGTCAGGGGGTTCACGTGCTCAAGTGCTCCTATAGAGGAGCCTCCACTGTACAGAAGGATGCTTCCAACAGTTAATAAAGAGGACAATTTGAAGGCTCTAAACATCTTATCTTAGTAGCACGAACAAACATTATATATAGACATCACTGCCTCACAGCATAGTCTCGTAGGATGTCATTCCTGCTTGTTACTTACTCATGTGAATTGTTAGATAAAGTCTGCCATTTATTTTAATCCTGTCCGCTAAATAAAGTATGGCTATATATAGATAAGACTGTGCAGATTCAATGAATGCTGCTTTGAAGGATTTTGTTTAGTCATATATTTAAATGTGACTAAATAGTGCTACCAGAAATAGTTTTTTTAATATATCAGTTTGAATGTACGGGAAACCTGATTTGTTTTGTTCAACATATTGATTAAATTCCATGTTTGTTTTGTGTCATTTTTATTTCTCAAAAGTGATGTGAGCAGCAAGTGCCATGTCTTCCCTCTGTCATCATAACAAGCATATATAATTTAACCACTAATATACTCTAATTTTCCTTTCAGATAAACCAACATTTTTCATTTTTATAGGCCCTCTGATTTTTAGCAGGAAATAGGAATGCCACATACAAATATTTATACAGTATATTTATATATAATTTTTTTAAATTAGTTTAGAGACCCATCAGATTATATGTCTATAAATACACTACAATCTGATCATCGTTTTTAGATGCTAATATAAGTTGTTTGATTCTCTTTTTACAGTTGGTGTATGACAGGATCCCCAAAGGAGACCTTCAGCAGCGTGAAATACATTTGTCTGTTCTAAGTGAGGAGGGATTCTGGGAAAATATTCTACTTGGTGTGGTCAGCATCCGACTGCGAGATCTGGATCTCAGCAGTAGTAACATATGTTGGTTCCAGCTAGGATCTGCCAGTCAGACAGATGTTTAAATGCCCTGGTTCATGTCAACCACGAAAAAAGCATGTGTCACCACTTTTGTGACTGCTCTATAATGTCTAGAATTTTTTTGTTTTATTTTGGGTTTTTTATAAAGCTGTCATAACAAAAACAAGCTCAAAGAGTTTATTTGACAGCTGATATAAAAATATTTTTTTTTTCCAAGGGAATTCGAGAAACTGCAGATAATATGGACTTCCTTCTACAGAAGGGTTTCAGGAAAAGACTGGAAAATCTACAGTACTTCAATACGTTTACCTTGTGTCAAGGGAACCAGGACTGGACAGAAGGTGCTGGAAATAACTGGGATTTTACTTGCAGGGGATATACAGATGGGGTGAGGGAAAATTCAGAATGACTAATAATTTTTATTTTGAAAATTAAAAATGCTTTTCGTTCATAAGGGACGTTCAGACTAGAGTGGGTGGGGCTTAGGTCTAGAGAAATAGTGGCATCTGAAAAAGTTGTACTGATCTGCCGGTGCAAATATAATTAAGCATCTTCTGAGTTTAGAAAGAAACAGAATTTAGTGTTTTGTTTTTTAAACACTGTTATGCACATCTGTATGTAGGGCATTCATTTTTGATCCCATTCATTTTTTTTATTTTTTTTTCACTTTGTCTTTATTTTATATTTTATTTTTTGCCATGTATTTATTTAAATTTTAGTCACTTGTTATCTATCAGCTTTATTTTCTGCTGATGTGCACTCTGAATGTAACTGAAACAAACTTCTTTTTTTAATGTTCCGTAAGTCAAAATTAAGATATATGGGATATGGAGGGATAAGACAGTTGATACATTAAGACGGTAACTTCATACAAATGATAAAAGCAGGAACGTTTTTGGCACTAGAAATTTATAAAGGTTCTTCTTTTTACTACTACTTTACTTCTAATTTAAAAAAGAAAATAATAATAATAACTTGAATCATGGGTTTAAAGGGAGGTCCACTTTCCTTGAAGACATTATATTTGCTTATTTATTTGGTTACTTAAAATCTTCATTTAGTTATTAAGCCTACAGTATTGGCTACATGAAAACGGATAACTAATGTGCACACAAATGACATGGCAAAACCTTATTGGCCAGTGGAATTGAAGCTTGATTTGCTTTCCTGTCGCTATCCCAACAGAGGCAAATCATCAACTTGAAATATCAAATTACAGAAGTTTCCAAATGAACATTTTGATAAACTTAAAAAGATACTGATTTAATATTGCAAGTTTTTTTTTTAAGGTAAAGATGGATTTTTTATTCATAAGTGGTTGCAACTGTAGGATGACAAGATAACATATACAATATTTAAATTACCACTATCTTGTATACAATGGATTACTGTTGAGAATTTGTTGTTCTTCAATTAATTTCTTGGAAGAAAGGACTTTCACAAAACTGGAAAGTATTTTCAGGTCTTTAAGATAAGGTGGGGATTTGGATGGGGCTCTGTAATTCTTTAATGGTGAGAATTGGGGCTCAATTATACTGTGCCGCTGTACAATTTAACAAAATTGCTTCCCAAGGAGAGCTCGTTTTAAATGAGGGCATAAATTCCTTTGCCCCTGCCTAATACTGACCACTAATGATATGTGTTTGTGCTGAATAAAATAACCACATTTTTTTTTCTCTTTTCAAAAGTCTGTTTTGATCTTTTAATTTAGTGGAACTATAAATTATAACTGCATGGTGAAATTGTTAATATTTAAAAGCTAAATGTGTGTCTGTAATGTTGTTATTGCAGATTTGTACATTGGAGCACAGCAGAGAATCTCTGCTAGTGAAGGGTTAAAAACAGCAATCTGGTCTGTCATTACACTTCCTACACAACACAAAAAAATATACCAGATATCCATAGAGTTGCCATATTTTCACCACAGACTGTTCAATGCAATTACAACTCATGTATTATTCCTTCAAAAATTGATGGGCCCTGCTGCAATTGGATGAAGAGGCTGGAGAATGGATATCATTGATATGAAGCATATTCAGGTGCTACAGGGATCATGGATGGTTGCATTGACTGTCATATTGGGGGTTATGAGAGTCTGCATCTGGTGGATATGGTAAGAGTTAATGCCCGGGGGCTGGGCAGATGTATTAATTAGGAAAATGATGACCAGCTGGTAAGTAGTAGGCGGAGTAGTAACAAAGTTACAAGGTTAGGCTTAAAATTGGTGGATTGGGATTAGCATGGTTAGGGTTAGTCTGGGGTGCTTAGTATTAATGAGGTAGCGTGTACCAAAGTATACAATTACTAGTGCTAGTCTATATAAGTTCATTGTGGTAGGCTATCATGCAGTAAGGGTAACTGGATCTGTGGGTGGTCTGGGCATTCATATGAATCCCCAATATATTAGATAAACACTGGTACTTCTGTAATTTAGTTATCAGTGCTTACTGCAGAAAGGCTTCAAAATCTACTTGCTGGGTGGTCATTGTTATCTAATACAAGGAGAACCTTTTATTTTGTCAACAGCAAATAAGGTTCTTTCAACAAAAAATATGGAGAGGAATGTCACCTAAACACAAATTTACTTTCATGTAATGATGTGCATTTATGGCTTATATAAGAACAACAGAGGGTGCTTCCATTTTGAAATAGTAACTAATATGCTGGAAAAGGACAAATATTCAGTGTTTTCCTTTATTATTTACATATGAATTGTATAAAACTGGAAAGGAGACTTCCTAAGTAGGCAACACTTTCACTCTTGATAATAATGCTAAAATGAAACAAAAATTTGTAGTATCAACACTTTTCCCATGGTCACAAGTTCCTGGAAGGCCTTCATAAAAACTATAGTTAAAACATAGACAGAGTAGCAACCCTATACTAATAGATTTTCTAAAATACTTTACTTTCTTCTTAGCCATAAACAAACAAAAACACAAGATGGGGCATATGGTACCAAATGGCGAGACTAACTGGAAAATTCATTCCATAGTCTACAGATTCTGAAAGTTCTATAGCATAGTTTTATAGTAATCACTCTACAAACTATACAAATCGGTTCAAATATCAGCTTTCAAATACCAACAAAAGCCTTGTTCTTAATATAAAGGTTTGAGGAAATGTAGGCAGTATTCCGTCAAGAACCAAATGGAACTTACAGGGATATTAAACACATTGAAATTCTGATACAAAAAGTGTAATAGTAAAACAACATTGCAATATACTTTGATTTACTTTGCCCCTTTCTCATGTAATTTAACTCAGAAAAGTGTGGGTTTCCCAACTCTAAGAACTGGAAATGAGCACTGCAGACTGCACAAACCAAAGCCTACTACATATCTGACCTTAGCAGAGGTTATTAGATAACAAACAAATAATGTAGTTTTTGCTAATGTAATGACAGTGGCTATCCATATCTGCTCCAGAAATAAGTCTAGATTTGCTCCTCCAAATAAAGCAAGTGGTTAGTGGAATTTAGCTATTGAAAAACAATGGCAGCAAACAACGTATTTGATTAAAAAATTGTTTACACTTGGCTGGTATGTTAGCAAGATAATAGATGTGCCCATCTGAAACCCTCAGGCTGTTACCTCTTTGTCATTTCAACCAGGATGTCAGCACCTGCACATACAATTATCTTCCAGTTAACTTAGACATTGCAGAATTCTCCTTAAATTAGAAGGTAACAATTTTCAAATGACATTTTGAATCATATTCAAGACACCCATAGGACTTGAAGGGATCGTTTTTTTTATAAACTTAAAGGGACAGTAAGTCAACATTAAACTTTGGTGATTTAGATACAGCATGACATTTAAATTTAGATACAGCATGACATTTTAAACAACTTTCCAGTTTAATTCTAGTATCAATGTTGCTTTGTTCTCTTGGTATGCTTTGTTAAAGAATAATACTGGATGAGCTCAGGAGCATGCATGTCGCCAGCAATGTTTGCAACAATGTTTATATCAATATTGTATTTACAAACACTGCTGACAAAGACACATGCATACTCCTGAGCTCTAACATTGTTACAAACACTACTGCCAGATGGCTAAAGAAACGTGCACGCTCCTTAGCTCACCTAGGAGTACTCTTTCACAAAAGATACCAAGAGAATGAAGGAAATTGATTATCTAAGTAAATTGGAAAGTTGTTTAAAATTGCCTTCTATATCCAATCCATTAAAGTTTTAATGTGACTTTACTGTCCCTTTAATATTTATTGAAATAAATCTTACATGGATGTGGTGATATTTTATCACTGGAATATTCACCTAGCTGTTATTCACAGATTTTATCCCTGGAAAATTCACATAACTGGTTTTAAAATTGAATATTCAAGTAGTTAATTCTTAAACTATACTGTGTAAAACTATAGATTAGGCTTTGGCCTAGTCTCTGTCTAAAAAAGGACACTCCACAAAATAGAAACCCAGACCAGCTCCTACATAAAAGACGATTTATTGATATTGTTTAAAAATGAAAAATCCACAGCACACTATTAAAACTTAAGGCCATAGGTGCACCTACAGGTTAGGTAAAACACATTGAGGTCAGGTACCCCTCACAACTGGCGCGTTCGGTAGTGCCCCTAATTATAGTTAGTTGTACCGCCTCATATACATACTGGTTAGTGTTTTCTGAAAGGTTAATTTCTGACTAGCCTCCTATGTCTAATTAGTCTAAATACTAGTAGCCACGTCACTTTCAAACTATACAAAAGAAGAGGTCATTACAGAGTTATACACTTATACAAAACCATGCCAATTTTTCTCAAGGTATATATAAAGATTAACATTATATGTTTAACATTATATAGATTAATTCACATTATAGTAGCAGTGAATTTCTTTCCTCATTATACATATGATTCATAGATTTAACCCCTTAAGGACCAGCGACGTACCCTGTATGTCACTGGCCTTTTTTTGGGACTTGATTGTTTAATAGCGCGGTCTTGCCACCAGCGTTGAGACTGCTCTATTCCATAAAGCCTGCTGGAGGGAGGGCATTAATAGCGTGTTCTTGCTAGACTTGTGCTATTATGTCCTGAAAAAAACCTTAACGACCAGTGACATACAGGGTACATTGTGGTCATTAAGGGGTTAATATTGCAGAGTGTGTTCGTAGTGACACCAAAGCAAACAGCCTGATACATAGTATCATAGCAGATTAATTTAACATAGCGCACATAAATGACTAGCAAAGAAATGAGGAAGATATCCATAATATCATGCATACATAATGCTTTAAGTAATTTGCTTGTTGTATAAAGGATTTAAACCAATATATTATGTCATGGATTGATCTATGTTCTTGGGGTGGATCTAAAAATTATATATAATAATAATAATTCACACAATTTTAGGCAAATCTTACTCTTAAAGCACTGTACTGACTACTTATCTAAAATGTCTCATAACCCCAAATAACAGTGGATTACTCTTCTTTCCTTATCATCAACTTTATGATATATGAAAAGGGATCATCTCTGTCAAGGATCTTATATACCATACATATTTTCATCCTCAAATTAAATTGAAAGTTCTTCACATCATCCACTGTTATTAGAATAGTGCTAATATCAAACTAGTACGTTATTAAAGCCTTAATAGCTAATACACAGTTTATCCCTGTCAGCATTAGAACAATATTCAAATGCATTTCCATTAGTACTAAGTTGATTTTAAATTATCAAATCCTCTGTAGATCATTCTGCGTCTATACTGTCCCTGTAGTGGCATATATATGTATATATATATATATATATATATATATATATATATATATATATATATATATATATATATCTCATTCCCTACATAACGACATCTGATATATATAATGAGGTGATATGGTATAGGAGAATAATACAAAGATGTAAACGTTTTGGATTCCCCGTGATGACTCCCAATGATTGATTAGATCCTTTTCTGAGTTGAATCCTCTGGGTAAATGTGTACATAACTTGAAAATCCAAAATGCTTTTCTCTTATATATATATTTTTTTTTTAATTTTTGTTGAGGTTTTCAAAACACATATCATACATTGAAGATTCACTTGTCTCAAGAATCATATTACAATAAAATATAGGATCGGCATCAACAGAAATGTATATCAAACAATAATCTGTATAATGACTATGGAATATTGTAGTCCAGCATTAAATACCATGACTGCTCAAATTCACACACATATATATATATATATATATATATATATATATATATATATATATATAAAATCCAGGAAAATTGAAAAACACAATGGATAGCACACATCTTGATACATTGGCCTCTATTTATCAAAGTCTGGCGGACCTGATCCGACAGTGCGGATCAGGTCCGCCAGACCTCGCTGAATACGGAGAGAAATACGCTCTCTGTATTCAGCATTGCACCAGCAGCTCACAAGAGCTGCTGGTGCAACGCCACCCCCTGCAGAATCGCCGCCAGCAGGGGGTGTCAATCAACCCGATCGTACTGTATCGGGTTGAATTGCGGCGATGTCTGTCCGCCTGCTCAGAGCAGGCGGACAGGTTATGGAGCAGCAGTCTTTAGACCGCTGCTTCATAACTGGTGTTTCTGGCGAGCCTGCAGGCTCGCCAGAAACACGGGGCCTCAAGCTCTATCCGGAGCTTGATAGATAGGCCCCATTGTTAAATTTCTCAGCAATTCAAATATATTAACCAAACAATAATGAATACAATTTTCATCAAACACCCACAAAATCATGTTTGCAATTAAAGGATTACAAAAGTTTGTCAGTTATTAAAAATAATTATGTCATTCGAAAATCAGCAGATTGAACTTACTTTCAACGGATAAAAATGTTTTCCTACTAAAAATACAACCCCAATTCTGAAAAAGTTGGGACAGTATGCCCCTGTCCCAACTTCTTTGGAACATGGTGCAGTTATCAGATTTGAAATGAGTGTATATTTTCAAACATACATTAAATTCACAAAGTAAAACATCAAATAATGTGTTTTCAATATAGTACAGGGTGAATTACATTTTCAAATTACTCTTTTTGTGTGTTTTTTTGCATTTTTCATACCGTTCCAGCTTTTTCGGAATAGGTGTTGTAAATATTTTTAACACCAAGTTTATGTCACAAATGCCAGCCCTGAAAATGGTTGTGTCCAGACCATTCAATAATGCCCAATCACTGAACTCCAAATTAATTTATGCTATGTGCACTCCCATCCGCATGCAATTTACAAAAGTAGCCAAACACATGCGCCTGAACTCCCAACGCTTGTGCATAAGTACTATTGAAGATTTCTGTCCCTAACATTAGATTTCCTTCTGTCATGTGGGATAAGAGCTGAGATGTCACTCAATTTGCATTAGCCAATCATGGTGGGCAACCTGAGTTCTCTTTTTGTCCGCAGTACTGAGTAAAGCGCACGTTCCCATGCAATCGCTCTGTAATACAAATAAATTGCATTTGTTTAAGCATTTAACAAAATGCTCGGTAGTCTAGGGGAGCGACCATCATATTGTGTTAATTATAGTTCTTTATTATTATTATTATCGGTTATTTATAGAGCGCCAACAGATTACGCAGTGCTATTAACAAAGGCGGAGTAGAACAAAACAGTTATAGGGATCAAATGGGTAGAGGGCCCTGCCAAGAGTTACACTGTTGTAGTCAGCTCTTAAGAAGGTGATCTACAAACAGCTGGACTTTTAGGCTTACATGCTAAGGGGGTTCAGGGGATAGCAATGGAGGAGAGGAACTGGTATAAAGTAAGGTTAGCGTAGGTTGTATGCATCCCTGAACAGTAAAATCTTTAGGGAGCACTTGAAGCTTTTAAAACTAGAAGAGAGTCTTGTGGAGTGAGGCAGAGAGTTCCACAAGATGGGAGCCAGTCTGGAGAAGTCCTGTAAACGGGAGTGTGATGAGGTGACAAGAGAGGAGGAGAGTAGGAGGTCATGAGCAGAGCGAAGGGGACGGGAGGGAGAGTATCTGGAGACAAGGTCAGAGATGTAGGGGGGAGCAGTGCAGTTGAGGGCTTTGTATGTCAGAGTGAGAATTTTGTGTTTAATCCTGGAGGCAAGAGGAAGCCAGTGAAGGGATTGGCAGAGAGGTGCAGCAGATGAAGAGCGACGTGTAAGGAAGATGAGTCTGGCAGAGGCATTCATTATGGATTGTAAAGGAGCTAGGCGGCAGGTGGAGAGACCAGAGAGGACAGAGTTGCAGTAATCAAGGCGGGAAAGAATGAGAGAGTGGATTAAAATCTTAGTTGTATCTTGTGTAAGGAAGTGTCTAATTTTAGAGATGTTTTTAAGGTGGAAGCGGCAGGCTTTAGCCAAGGACTGAATGTGAGGAGTGAAGGAAAGATCTGAGTCAAATGTGACCCCGAGACATCGGGCATGCGGGGTAGGGGTAATGATGGAGTTGTCGACAGTTATAGTGATATTGGGGGTGGAGATTTTGGAAGAAGGGGGGAAAATGAGGAGCTCAGTTTTGGAGAGATTTAGCTTGAGGTAGTGGGAGGACATCCAGGAAGAGATGTGAGAAAGACAGTTAGTGACACGGGTTAGCAAGGAAGGAGATAGGTCTGGTGCAGAGAAGTAGATTTGGGTGTCATCGGCATACAAATGATACTGGAAACCGTGGGACTTAATTAGGGAACCTAGTGATGACGTATAGATTGAGAAGAGAGGGGGACCGAGGACAGAGCCTTGCGGTACTCCGACAGAAAGTGGTGACGGGGCAGAGGAGGCCCCAGAGAAGGCTACACTGAAGGTACGGTTTGATAGGTAGGAAGAGAGCCACGAAAGGGCTGTGTCACAGATGCCGAAGGATTGGAGGGTTTGGAGCAAAAGAGGGTCGTCGACAGTGTCAAAAGCAGCGGACAGATCAAGGAGGATAAGCAGAGAGAAGTGGCCTTTTGATTTAGCTGTAAGTAGGTCGTTGGTGACCTTAACAATAGCTATCTCTGTGGAGTGATAGGGACGAAATCCAGATTGCAGTCGGTCAAGAAGGGAGTTTAACGTAAGGAAATGGGATAGGCGTGCATATGCTAGTTTTTCGAGAAGCTTTGAAGCAAGAGGGAGGAGGGAAATAGGGCGGTAGTTGGATGGGGAGGTAGGATCAAGGGAAGGTTTTTTGAGGATAGGTGTGACCAGCGCATGTTTCATCGATGAGGGTAATGTACCAGTGCTGAGGGAGAGGTTGAAAATGTGTGTTAGTATAGGGGTAAGGGTAGCAGAGAGGGAGGGGAGTAGCTGTGAGGGGATAGGGTCAAGGGGATAGGTAGTGAGGTGAGAGTGCAGTATAAGTGCCGAAACTTCTTCCTCAGTAACAGGGGAGAATGAACTAAGTTTCAGGTTATGAGGGTTGTGGTTGAGTGAGAGCATTTGAGGGGGGGAGAGAATGGAATTATGTTGAGAGCTGATTTCATGTCTGATGGAGTCAATTTTGTTATTGAAGTGACTGGCAAAGTCTTAAGCTGACAGAGAAGTTGTATTAGGAAGTTGGGGAGGGCGGAGTAGAGTATTGAAAGTGGAGAACAGACGTTTTTGGTTTGAAGAAAGATTAGAGATAAGAGTAGAGAAGTAATGTTGCTTATAGAGATTAAGGGCAGAATAGTAGGAGTTCAAGATGAATTTGTAATGAAGAAAATCAGCTGAACTCCATGATTTTCTCCAATGCCGTTCAGCAGTACGGGAACAGAGTATGCCAGGGCTGGGGATGATTGTGTGATTTCCGAGCAGTGGTAAGAGGGGCGAGATTGTCAAGGACGGATATAAGGGTGGAATTATAGTGGCAGATAGATTGTTCAGGGCAGGAAAAGGAGGAGAAGGATGAGAGGAGCGGTTTAAGGGAATTAGCAAGTTGTTGCTGATCTAAAGACATTAATGTTTCTGTGAAGTTTGGTGTGAGGAGTAGATGGTGGGAGAGTTGTAGGAAGGGATGATATATTGCAAGTAAGGAGATGGTGGTCAGAAAGAGGAAAAGGGGAGTTTGAGAAGTTTGAGAGAGTGCATCAATAGCTAAAGATCAGGTCAAGAGAGTGACCGTCTTTGTGAGTGGGAGAATCGGTCCATTGTGACAGACCAAAAGAGGAAGTGAGTTGCAGAAGTTGTTTAGCAGATGAGGCAGTGGGATTGTTAAGGGGGATGTTGAAGTCGCCAAGAATGAGGGCAGGGGTGTCTGAGGAAAGGAAAAAGGGTAGCCAGGCAGCCAAGTGATCTAGAAATTGAGTTGAGGAGCCAGGGGGTCGGTATATGACTGCAACACGTTCAGAGAGAGGGGAGAATAAGCGAATCATGTGGGTTTCGAATGAGGGAAAAGTGAGGGAAGAGATGGGATGTATTTGTTGAAAGGTGCAACGAGAGGAAAGTAAAATACCTACACCACCTTCTTGTCTGTTACCAGACCTAGGAGTGTGGCTGAAGTGGAGATCCCCATGTGACAGAGCAGCAGTGGATGCTGTGTCTAGGGGAGAGAACCAGGTTTCTGTTAGGGCCAGAAGGTTGAGGGAGCGGGAGATGAAGAGGTCATGTATAGAAGTGAGTTTGTTGCAAACAGAGCGAGAGTTCCAGAGTGCGCAAGTGAAAGGGGTAGTGGCTTTAGATGCAAGAGGAATGTGAGTAAGGTGTGCAGAGTTTTGTTTTCTGAGTCTATGGGATGGTACACATGGATGTGCACGGCTTGTCAGTGGTTGGGGACCAGGATTAGGGGAGATGTCACATGCAGTAAGTAGAAGCAAGAGGGAGAGTGACATGAGATGAGATACAGATTTGCAGTAGTGAGACTGCTTTTGAGATGAGCTGCAGGGGGTAGAGAGAGTGTTTAGGAATAGGTAAAGTTCATGAGTAGAAAAGTAAGGTGAGTTTAAGAGAGATGGGCTAATGAACAGTGCAGGTGGAGAGGGAGAAGGAGTAATTGAATAGTGTAGTTTGTTATAGAGACAAAGGGTAGCAAAAAGGAATATGAATATATTGAGCATTTTTACAGAATTGGGCACCAGTTAAAAACATAAGACACAGAATTACTGTAACAATTGCATAAGGGAACAAAAGGTATATGAAACATAATATAACAAAAGTACTGTGTATTCTATAGGGTTAAGGGAATGGAAGGATGTGCTGATCAGTGTTTGCACTTGTCATTTCAGGAGAGTAAAAGTTGTGTGGGACTATCTATAAATGAGCTGTGGGTGGGGTGAGGGGTAGGGAAGCTGTTTTCCAGAAGGCTACCTGTAGTAAGTTAGAGGGCAGATGAAGCAGCTGAGTGGAAAAGTCTGTGTATTTTCTCAGAGTTTGGGGAGAGAATGTGTTTCAATTCAAGCTGTAGTAAGTTAGAGGGCAGATGAAGCAGCTGAGTGGAAAAGTCTGTGTATTTTCTCAGAGTTTTGGGAGAGAATGTGTTTCAATTCAAGCTGTAGTAAGTTAGAGGGCAGATGAAGCAGCTGAGTGGAAAAGTCTGTGTATTTTCTCAGAGTTTTGGGAGAGAATGTGTTTCAATTCAAGCTGTAGTAAGTTAGAGGGCAGATGAAGCAGCTGAGTGGAAAAGTCTGTGTATTTTCTCAGAGTTTTGGGAGAGAATGTGTTTCAATTCAAGCTGTAGTAAGTTAGAGGGCAGATGAAGCAGCTGAGTGGAAACGTCTGTGTATTTTCTCAGAGTTTTGGGAGAGAATGTGTTTCAATTCAAGCTGTAGTAAGTTAGAGGGCAGATGAAGCAGCTGAGTGGAAAAGTCTGTGTATTTTCTCAGAGTTTTGGGTTAATTTATTATTATTATCAGAGTTCTTTATCATTTATTATTCTTTACTATAAATTATGCTTGTTTTTCTAGGCGTGATTCCATTCTGCTAAGGGTGTGGATACTGAGGCGGTTCCAATTACACTGCGGTCATGCGACCCTTGATATAGTGACGTTGTCACTTTGGGTTTGGACATATTTTGCATGTGCGCCAGAATCGTATTGCAGAGCAAATGCGTGGGTACGTGGGCTTTTTTTTAAAAAAAAAAATGCAAATTAGCCTCACGTGGCTTTGGAAATCCACCCATTTTAGAATGAAGATTGCAGGGAAACTCTTAAGAAACGAAACAGCAAGGAGGACTATTTCAACTTATATTAACCTATACAATGAAAATATAAAAATATTTGCCTCTTACATCCCTTTAAAAATATAAAACAACCCAGTTACCTCATACAAATTTCTCTAACATATATTCAGTATTTTTAAATAGACAGAATATGTTTTTTGTTTCTCAATTGGTAATAAATAATATTTTTCATTTTTCTTCCAAAGGCAGGGAGAGTGAACGACTTCATTCCTTACTGTTGGGAATATCAACACCTGGCCACCAGAAGGAGGCAAAGACACCCCAGCTAAATTCTATAAATGTCCCTCCCATCCCCCCTGTCATTATTTGCCTTTCGTCACTAGAGGAGGATAGCAGAGAAGTGCTAGAAGAAAGAAGATAGTCCTTTATGGGTATATATCTTGTAAATCTCTCAGTGAGAGTATTGATGAAAGTTACAGTCTAGAGATACAGGGAAAGTTTTCCTGTGACTGGATCTGGACTAGTGATCTAACAGCTCCTGGGAAAACAGTATTGATGAATAGTATTGGTACACTGTCTTTTCCCTTTTCACTCAGGACCCTGTCAGAACATCTCAAGTGTCTGTCACACACTGAAAGGCTGTGTCTGTTCCACAGCATCGATACTGGGGGTAAGTCATTTTTATTATTAGGGGACAGCACCTAGTAAGGTTTCCCTTCCCTTAATATCTAATCAGGACAACTCCGGTCACAGTGTGACACGTTATGCCCCAATAGGATCCGGCATCGTTATTCTCCTTATACACGGAGACAGCAGAACAGCATCAGGCTTAGTGTGCTGATTTTACTAGAGCACCTGGGAGTGGTCCGGATGTGGGCTCAGGGCTTATAGAACAGTGGCATTGGAAATTCAAGGAATCGTAAAGGGACTTGCTTCCTTTGTTAGATTAATTTTTACTTTTGTTTTGAGCACTGCGCAGCTTTAATTACTTTTGCGCGCTTAGCAGGGGTGGCAACTAGTTGCGTTTCATGTGATTGGAACGATCGGCTCAATTATAGCATCTCCTTCCTTTCTGCTGCACGGTTGATACTCAACAGGGAGTTCCATCTGGGTTCTAGGAGGTGGTGAGTACCCCAGTGCTGGCGTGGGATAAAGGTGCCTTAGATATATGTACATTATTTTTTTCCTTGGGGATTGATATCCAACTGTGGAGGACTCTGTGGCTGACCCTTCAGAGGGGTCTATCCCATCTGTAGCCATTTCCAATGCCTGCCTATATTGCGAGGAGACCTTGGTCTGTCCTCCTGCGCAACTCTGTTCAATTTGCCTAGGGGATGTTTTAAAGCCCAGAAAGGGAGCAAAAACATTAACCCTTCTAGCGAATTTAGCCAATCGGAGCCGTCAACCTCCCAGGAATCAGCTGTCCAGGAGATGCCTACCCTCTTTACATCCCTGTTTTAACCCTGTGTCACATGTAGTTCCCCGCGGCACGCCTATACCTCCTACAGGAGGGGGATTATTTCCAGCATACTTTACGACACAGCTACAATCTGCTGTGTCTGCGGCCCTAAGTGCCTTACCTATCTCTGGGAAATGTAAGAGAAAGGATAAACATAGTTCTACAGACCTAGAGTTATCTTACTTTCAATCTGACTTAGCTAGTATGTATCATCTCTCTGAGGAGGATTTAACCTCATTAGCGTCTGAAGGTGAATTGTCGGAGTCAGAGGTTTCAGAAATTAAACCAACTCCCTCTGAAGAGCCTTCTTTCAGATTTAAAATTGAACATCTGCGCTTCCTTGTAAAGGAAGTCTTATCTACCTTGGAGGTTCCTGAAGCTAAGCTTTCTGGAGAACCAAAAATTAGATAGAATCTATGAAGACAAGAAGGCTCCACAGACCTTCCTGGTCCCAGTTTGCATGGCGAACATTATTTCCAATGAATGGGAGAGGATTGGAACACCATTCTCCCCTTCTTCTACCTTTAAGAAATGATTTCCAGTTTCTGAGTCTTATCTGGAATTGTGGAGTTCCATTCCTAAGGTGGATGGAGCCATTTCTATGCTCGCCAAGCGCACTACTATTCCCCTTTTTAGACTGCGTCCGGGATCTATCTTCTTTGGGAGTAATAGTCCCGGTGCCCGGCTTAGAAAGAGGACTAGGGTTCTATTCTAACCTTTTCATGGGTTCCCAAGAAGGAGGGAACGTTCTGACTAATTTTAGACTTAGTGTCTCAACAAATTTCTCAGAGTCCCTAACATCAAAATGGAGACCATTAGATTGATCCAGCGAGCCGAAACACGTCAGTGGGTCACTGGGAATATCCCAAACTTTCCATCCTGAGCTGAATATTTGAATATTTTGTCTGCTGTTCGAAAAATAAACACAAGACTTTTTTAATCGCAAAGCTGTGAAGGTGCCTTTTTTCGCTATTCAAGTATTATCAGAGTAATCACTGGAGAGCACACACGGCAGCGATTTCCACCACGCCCCACTGCAGGTACTGTGACGGAAGTACGCCCTGAACGTCAACAAGCACACACAGGAAGGGGAAGCAGAGACGCACAGGATGCCGAGAAAGGACGAGCCGGGCATCCGCGATAGTGGAGTCTTCATGACAGACCATAGGTGAATACCGGGTTTGTTTTTAAGAAGGAGATGAGTTCCGGATGAAAGGCGCATGTGAGTGTTATCCCCATAAGTAAAGTTTGAAGTGTGTGAACTGAATATCTTTGAAAGGTGCAATTTATCGAAGTCACATAGCAGTGGGGTTTATGTATGGACTTTGCTACATAAGGATACGTGACAGGTGCTAAGCATTTGGTGTATGTAATTTTAGACTTAGTGTCTCAACAAATTTCTCAGAGTCCCTAACTTCAAAATGGAGACCATTAGATTGATCCTTCCTCTAATACAGGAGGGACAATTCATGACTACAATAGATCGGAAGGACGCATACCTACACGTCCTGATTCATCAAGATCTTCCAGTTCCTGAGATTTGTGTTTCTGGATCAGCATTTCCAGTTCATAGCTCTGCCATTTGGCTTAGCTACTGCTCCCAGGATATTTACAAAGGTTCTGGGCACTCTTCTAGCTGTAGCCAGATCTCAGGGTATTATGGTAGCTCCTTACCTGGACGATATCCTGGTACACTCTCCATCTTTTCCTTTGGCAGAAGCACACTCTGAGATTCTTCTGAATCTTCTTCGGTCACATGGATGGAAGATAAACCTATAAAAGAGTTCTCTGGTTCCCAGTACCAGGGTGGGTTTTCTCAATCCACATGAAATTTTTTCTAACAGATCAAAGACGTTCCAAACTAATGGTGAATTGTCTTTCCCTCCAGGCCACTCCAAGACCTTCAGTGGCCCAGTGCATGGAGGAAATTGGGCTAATGGTGTCTTGTATGGACATTATTTATTTTGCCTGATTTCATCTCAGACCTCTATAACTATGTATACTGAGACAATGGAATGGCGATCATTCAGATCTGTCTCAGATAATTGTTTTGGACAACCTAACGAGAGACTCTCTCTCTTGGTGGCTTTCTCAAGATCACTTATCAGTAGGCACATGCTTCTTGAGACTGTCCTGGGAGATTGTGACTACAAATGCCAGCCTCTGCATGGCCTCAACTAGGTAAAACTCAGTATATTAGATTTTTTTAGATCAGACAATATAACCTCAGTTACTTACATCAACCATCAGGGAGGAACAAGGAGCTCCTTAGCGATGAAGGAGGTGTTTATTACAGTGGGCAGACGCTCACAACTGTCTTCTGTCAGCTATCCATATTCTAGGGGTGGACAACTGGGAAGCAGACTTCCTCAGCAGACAATCCTTTCACCCGGTAGAATGGTCTCTCGACCCAGAGGTGTTTGCAGAGATTTGTCACAGATGGGGGATGCCAGAGATCAATCTCATGGCTTCTCGTCTTAATGCCAAGCTACCCAGGTATGGGTCAAGATCGAGAGATCCTCAAGCAGAAATAATAGATGCGTTGGCGGTGCCATGGAGGTTCAGTCTCATATATCTTTTTCCTCCATTGGCTCTGCTCCATCTTGTAGTGGCTCGCATCAAACAGGAGCAAGTCCCAGTGATTCTCATAGCTCTATCCTGGCCTCGAAGGACCTGGTTTGCAGATCTGGTGAGAATGTCATTGTTTCCTCCTTGGAGGTTAGCTTATCGGAAGGACCTTCTAATACAGGGTCCATTCTTTCACCAAAATCTAGATTCTCTGAGGCTGACTGGTGGAAATTTAACGTTTAGTCCTGTCCAAAAGAGGATTCTCCGAAAGTGTTATAGACACATTGATTCAAGTTCGTAAGCCAGTTACTCGATGCATCTACCATAAGGTGTGGAGGACTTAACTGGTGTGAGGAACGCTTTCCATTGCACAAAATAAAAGTTACTAGAATTTTATCTTTTCTCCAAGACGGTTTGGAGAAGGGCCTATCTGTCAGCTCTCTGAAGGACCAGATCTCGGCCGTATCGATCTTGCTGCACAAGAGATTACCTGATCTTCCGGACGTGCAATCCTTTAAGGCTCTGACTAGAATCAGACCTGTATTTAAACCTGTTGCTCCACTTTGAAGCCTCAATCTTGTTCTTCGTGTTTTGCAGCAGGCTACGTTTGAGCCCATGCATTCTGTTTACCTTAAATTGTTATCCTGGAAAGTTTTGTTTTTGTGGGCTATTCCCTCAGCTTGCAGAGATTTCTCTCTTTACAGATTTGAGATTTCTGCTTTACAATTTGATTCACCCTACTTTGATTTTCATGCCGACAAGGCAGTTTTACATCCGAAGTTGAGTTTCCTTCCTAAGGTTGTGTCAGATTGCAACATCAATCAGGAGATTGTGGTTCCTTCCCTTTCTCCAAATCCTCCTTCTACAAAGGAACAGTTGCTCCACAATTTGGATGTGGTTCGTTCCTTAAAATTTTATCTTCAGACTACTAAGGAGTTCAGACAATCATCATCCTTGTTTTTTCTTTATGCGGGTAGGCGCAAGGGCCAGAAGGCTACTGCAACTTCCTTATAACTTCCTTATCCTTGTGGTTGAGGAGTGTTATCCGATTAGCTTATGAGATAGCAGGACAGCAGCCTCCTGAGAGGTAAACGTCTCATTCCACTAGGCAGTTGCTTCCTCCTGGGCTTTTAAGAACAAAGCCTCTATGGATCAGATTTGTAAGGCAGCTACCTAATCCTCCTTACATACTTTTTCTACATTTTATAAATCTGATGTGTTTGCTTCAGCTGAAGCTGCTTTTGGGAGAAAAGTATTACAAGCGGTGGTGCCCTCAGTTTAGGGTCAGCTATTATTTGCCTCTTTTTCTTTTTCCTCCTGATTTCATTCAGTGTCCTCTAGAGCTTGGGTATTGGTTTCCAACAGCAAGGAATGAAGTTGTGGACTCTCCCTGCCTTTGGAAAGAAAACAAAATGTATGCTTATCAGATAAATTCCTTAATTTCCTGGCAGGGAGAGTCCACAACCCTGCCCATGTGAATTTTTAGGCAGCTTCCCTTTAAATTTTTTCTTTTGGCACCTTTTTACCCTAATGTTTCTCCTGCTTTTCCTTGTTCCCTCAGCCAAATGACTGGGGGGATGGGGGAAGTGGGAGTAATTTTTATAGCCTTTGGCTTGGGTGTCTTTACCTCCTCCTGGTGGCCAGGTGTTGATATTTCCAACAGTAAGGAATGAAGTTGTGAACTCTCCCTGCCAGGAAAGAAAGGAATTTATTAGGTAAGCATCAATTTTGTTTTCTCCAACACTGGTGTGTCCGGTCCACGGCGTCATCCATTACTTGTGGGAAATGTTCTCCCCCACAGGGAAAGGCAAGGAGAGCACACAGCAAGAGCTGTCCATATAGCTCCCCCTCTGGCTCCGCCCCCCAGTCATTCTCCTTGCCGCTCTGAACAAGTAGCATCTACCACGGGGATGGCGAGGAGTTTGTGGTGTTAGTTGTAGTTTTTTATTCTTCTATCAAGAGTTTGTTATTTTAAAATAGTGCTGGCTTGTACTATTTACTCTATAACAGAAAAGTGATGAAGATTTCTGTTTAAGAGGGCTATGATTTTAGCACAAGTAACTAAAATCCATTACTGTTACCACGCAGGACTGTTGAAACAAGAGAACTTCAGTTGGGGGCAACAGTTTGCAGACTCATCTGCTTCAGGTATGACTAGTCTCCTTCTAACAACACAGGCTAATGCTAGATGACAGTCATTTTTCCCCTCAGGGGAAACGGTAAGCCATTTTTCTTTCACCTCAGCAAAAAAGATAACAGGCTTCCCCTTTTTGTTTTTTATGCTGGAAGACACTGTTAGGGGCTAAATCGATTGGTTTTTATTACAATATTATACAATTTGAAATATTTTATAAGCTCACATACACTTGGGAACGTTTTTTATTGATCTGGCTTGTTTTAGACACCTAAATCTAGTCAGGAAGGCCCCTTCACTCTAGTGTGCTGAGGGAGGAAGCCTCATTTTGGCACTTCAGCTGTGCAGTTGAATTTCAAGGCAGTGCATGCAGATTCATGTGAGAGGGTCCTGTGGTTCAGAAAGTGACTCCAAAAGGCTTTTTTTCTGTGAATGGTGACCCCTAAGGAAGGTAAAAAGCTGCAGCAAGGCTGTAGCTGGGATTGTGGTGTGTAAAAACGGTTAAATCCAACAATTAGCTCCGGTTTGTTTGTTTTAAGAGCTAGCGTCTCCATATTTGCTGTGCAATACTTTCTAAGTATTAAGACACTGGGGTCCAAATTTCAGAAAAATCGAATATTGCCTTCATAGTTTTTTGAACATTCAGAAATAAATGTGTCATTTTATTATTTAAAGAGACAGTAACGTTTTTGTTTAAAATAGTTTTTATTGCATTGTTTGCCTGCCTAAATCTGTTTAACATGTCTGGGACATCAGATAACCTATGTTCTGTGTGTATAGAGACAAATGTGGTTCCCCCTTCGAGTGTTTGTGATAATTGCGCCATAGCGTCCAAACAAAATCAGGACAGCTCTGTTATTTTTCATAATGTTGCCCAAGATGATTTATCTAATGAAGGTAGTGGGGATAGCTCTACATCCTCTCCTTCTGTTTCTACACCAGCTTTGCCCGCGCAGGCGACACCTAGCGCGCCAGTCTTATTTCTATGCAACAATTATCAGCAGTAGTGGATAATTCTATAGCAAATCTTTTATCCAAACTGCCAGTTTTTCAGAGAAAGCGTGATTGTTCAGTTTTAAATACAGATAAAAAGGATGAACAATCAGACGCTGACGATGCCTTATCTATTTTACCCTCACATCAATCGGAATTAGCTGTGAGGGAAGGGCTGTCTGAGGGTGAAATTTAAGACTCAGGAAAAATTTCTCAACAGGCAGAACCTGATCTAGTGGCATTTAAGTTTAAGCTAGAACATCTCCGCGCTTTGCTTAAGGAGGTATTAGCTACTCTGGATGACTGTGATTCCATGGTAGTACCAGAGAAGTTGTGCAAATTGGACACATTTTTAGAGGTCCCAGTGCACGACGACGCTTTTCCAATACCTAAGAGGGTAGCGAACATAGTGGAAAAGGAGTGGGAGAAGCCAGGTGTACCCTTTGCCCCACCTCCTATATTTAAGAAAATGTTTCCCATAGTAGACCCTAGAAGGGACGCATGGCAAACGGTCCCGAAGGTTGAGGGAGCTGTTTCAACACTAGCGAAGCGCACAACTATTCCTATAGAGGACAGCTGCGCTTTCAAAGATTCTATGGATAAAAAATTGGAAGGATTGCTTAAAAAGATTTTTGTTCAGCAAGGGTTCATCCTTCAACCAGCTACGTGTGTTATTACTGTCACTTCAGCGGCGTTCTTTTGGTTCGAAGAACTAGAAAGGTCGCTCCAGAAAGAGACTTCCTATGAAGAAGTCATGGACAGAATTCACGCATTAAAGTTAGCTAATTCCTTTATATTGGATGCCGCCTTTCAAATAACGAAATTGGCGGCGAAAAACTCAGGTTTTGCTATAGTAGCGCGGAGGGCGCTTTGGCTAAAATCCTGGTCGGCAGACGTGTCGTCCAAGACTAAGTTACTGAATATTCCTTTCAAGGGTAAGACCCTTTTTGGGCCGGAATTGAAGGAAATTATTTCAGACATCACTGGGGGTAAGGGCCATGCCCTCCCACAGAATAGGCCTTTTAAGGCTAAGAACAAGTCTAATTTTCGTTCCTTTCGCAATTTCAGGAACGGACCGGCTAATAACTCCACTGCCGCTAGACAAGAAGGTAACGCGGCCCAGCCCAAACCCGCTTGGAAGCCCATGCAAGGCTGGAACAAGGGTAAACAAACCAAGAAACCTGCTGCTGCTACCAAAAAAGCATGAAGGGGTAGCCCCCGATCCGGGACCAGATCTGGTAGGGGGCAGACTATCTCTCTTCGCTCAGGCTTGGGCAAGAGATGTTCTGGATCCCTGGGCACTAGAGATAGTTTCCAAGGGATACCTGTTAGAATTCAAGGGACTTCCTCCAAAGGGAAGGTTCCACCTGTCTCGCTTATCTTCAGAAAAGAAACAGGCATTCTTACATTGTGTAAGAGACCTATCAAAGATGGGAGTGATAAACCCAGTCCCCTCCGGGGAACAAGGTCTAGGGTTTTACTCAAACCTGTTTGTGGTTCCCAAAAAAGAGGGAACTTTCAGGCCAATTCTGGATTTAAAGATATTAAACAAGTTCCTCAGAGTTCCATCCTTCAAGATGGAAACCATTCGGACAATCTTACTATCAATCCAGCAGGGTCAATTTTTGACTACGGTGGATCTGAAGGATGCGTATCTGCATATCCCAATCCACAAATCTCATCATCAGTTCCTGAGGTTCGCCTTTCTGGACAAACATTACCAGTTTGTGGCTCTTCCATTCGGTTTAGCCACCGCTCCCAGAATCTTCACAAAGGTGCTAGGGTCCCTTCTAGCGGTCCTAAGACCGAGGGGCATCGCTGTAGCACCTTATCTAGACGACATCCTAATCCAAGCGTCGTCTCTTTCCAAAGCGAGGGCTCATACAGACATTGTGTTGGTTTTTCTCAGATCTCACGGGTGGAAAGTGAACATAGAAAAAAGTTCACCGTCACCGTCCACAAGGGTTCCTTTTCTGGGAACAATAATAGATTCTGTGGAAATGAAGATCTTTCTCACAGACGTCAGAAAGACAAAGCTTCTAAAAGCTTGTCGAGTTCTTCACTCTATTCCTCAACCCTCCATAGCTCAATGCATGGAAGTAATAGGACTAATGGTCGCAGCAATGGATGTGGTTCCTTTTGCTCGAATTCATCTAAGACCATTACAGCTGTGCATGCTCAATCAGTGGAATGGGGACTATACAGACTTGTCTCCCCAAATTCAAGTAGACCAGGTAACCAGGGACTCACTTCTCTGGTGGTTGACCCAGGATCACCTGTCTCAGGGAATGAGTTTCCGCAGACCGGAGTGGGTCATCGTCACGACCGACGCCAGCCTCTTGGGGTGGGGCGCGGTCTGGGACTCTCTGAAAGCTCAGGGCCTATGGTCGCGGGAAGAGTCGCTTCTCCCGATAAACATTTTGGAACTAAGAGCTATATTCAATGCGCTCCTGGCTTGGCCTCAGCTAGCGGAAGCCAGGTTCATAAGATTTCAGTCGGACAACATAACGACTGTTGCGTACATCAATCATCAGGGGGAACAAAGAGTTCCCTAGCGATGAAGGAAGTAACCAAGATAATCCAATGGGCAGAGAATCACTCCTGCCATCTATCTGCTATTCACATCCCAGGAGTAGACAACTGGGAGGCGGACTATTTGAGTCGTCAGACTTTCCATCCGGGGGAGTGGGAACTCCATCCGGAGGTCTTTGCTCAGTTAACCCAATTATGGGGCATTCCAGACATGGATCTAATGGCGTCCCGTCAGAACTTCAAGATTCCTTGCTACAGGTCCAGATCCAGGGATCCCAAGGCGACTCTAGTGGATGCATTAGTGGCGCCTTGGTCGTTCAACCTAGCATATGTGTTTCCACCGTTTCCTCTCCTCCCCAGGCTCATAGCCAGGATCAAACAGGAGAAGGCCTCTGTGATTCTGATAGCTCATGCGTTGCCACGCAGGACTTGGTATGCAGACCTGGTGAATATGTCATCGGCTCCACCATGGAAGCTACCTTTGAGACAGGACCTTCTAGTACAAGGTCCATTCAAACATCCCAATCTAGTTTCTCTGCAGCTGACTGCTTGGAAATTGAACGCTTGATTTTATCCAAGCGTGGGTTTTCAAATTCTGTGATTGATACTCTGGTCCAAGCCAGAAAACCTGTGACTAGAAGGATTTACCATAAAATATGGAAAAAATATATCTGTTGGTGTGAATCCAAAGGATTCTCCTGGAGTAAGATTAAAATTCCAAAGATTCTCTCCTTTCTCCAAGAAGGTTTGGATAAAGGATTGTCAGCTAGTTCTCCAAAAGGACAGATTTCTGCATTATCCGTCTTGTTGCACAAACGACTGGCAGCTTTGCCAGATGTACAAGCTTTTGTTCAGGCTTTGGTTAGAATCAAGCCTGTTTACAGACCCATGACTCCTCCTTGGAGTCTAAATTTAGTTCTTTCAGTTCTTCAAGGGGTTCCGTTTGAACCTTTACATTCCATAGATATTAAGTTACTATCTTGGAAAGTTCTGTTTTTGGTTGCTATTTCTTCTGCTAGAAGAGTTTCTGAATTATCTGCTTTGCAGTGTGATCCACCCTATCTGGTGTTCCATTCAGATAAGGTTGTTTTGCGTACTAAGCCTGGTTTTCTTCCAAAAGTTGTTTCCAACGAGAACATCAACCAGGAAATAGTTGTTCCTTCTTTGTGTCCGAATCCAGTTTCAAAGAAGGAACGTTTATTACACAATTTAGATGTTGTTCGTGCTTTAAAGTTCTATTTAGAAGCAACAAAAGATTTTAGACAAACCTCATCCTTGTTTGTCGTTTACTCTGGTAAGAGGAGAGGTCAAAAAGCTACTGCTACCTCTCTCTCTTTCTGGCTGAAAAGCATTATCCGCTTGGCTTATGAGACTGCCGGACGGCAGCCTCCTGACCGTATCACAGCTCACTCTACTAGGGCTGTGGCTTCCACATGGGCCTATAAGAACGAGGCTTCTGTTGACCAGATATGTAAGGCAGCGACTTGGTCTTCTCTGCACACTTTTGCCAAATTCTACAAATTTGATATTTTTGCTTCTTTGGAGGCTGTTTTTGGGAGAAAGGTTTTGCAAGCCGTGGTGCCTTCTGTTTAGGTAACCTGATTTGCTCCCTCCCTTCATCCGTGTCCTAAAGCTTTGGTATTGGTTCCCACAAGTAATGGATGACGCCGTGGACCGGACACACCAATGTTGGAGAAAACAGAATTTATGCTTACCTGATAAATTACTTTCTCCAACGTTGTGTCCGGTCCACGGCCCGCCCTGGTTTTTTTAATCAGGTTGAAAAAATTTTTCTTTATACACTACAGTCACCACGGCACCCTATAGTTTCTCCTTTTTCTCCTAACCGTCGGTCGAATGACTGGGGGGCGGAGCCAGAGGGGGAGCTATATGGACAGCTCTTGCTGTGTGCTCTCCTTGCCTTTCCCTGTGGGGGAGAACATTTCCCACAAGTAATGGATGACGCCGTGGACCGGACACACCGTTGGAGAAAGTAATTTATCAGGTAAGCATAAATTCTGTTTTTTCAACTAATCTTATTTTCAAATATGGTTCACACATAGTATCATATTGTTATAAAATCAAGTAATGATTCATCATATTTTTCAATACAGAAAATTTTGTTCAAATTTTAGTTCATTCTGATTTCCATTTTTTAAAGATTAACTTTCTGCCCATTACAATAATGAGTAAAAAAGATCATTCTTTTTTTTAGTTTTAAGTCTTCAAAAAACAATATTTGATCAATATTTATTTTATATTTTGAGTATTTCATTCGACCAGTAAGATTTTTTTTTCCTGCCAAAATATTTGAATTTTAGTCTAGCGCTATGGAATTATATGGCGATATACAAATAAATGATAATAATATTAATAATAGGGCAGTTCAATAAATTATATTGGGTTAATCAAAATTACATTTATATCAAATTTTTGTTCTCTAAAACAACAAATTTTATTAAAAACTCTGGAGCATAAAATACCAAATGTAGCAATCTACAATGAGATTCTCTCATGTCTGCTGCTAAGGTAGATTTATATACCTTTTTACGCTACATTTTACTTCATGGTTAGGGGCCTATTTAACAAAGGTCTGTCGGACCTGATCCGATAGTGCGGATCAGGTCCAGCAGACCTCGCTGAATGCGGAGAGCAATACGCTCTCCATATTCAGTATTTTACCATCAGCTCTTGTGAGCTGCTGGTGCAATGCCACCCCCCTGCAGATTCGCGGCCAATCACCCGCCAGCAGGGGGGTGTCAATCAACTCGATCGGGTTGAATTGCTGCGATGTATGTCCGCCTGCTCAGAGCAGGCGGACAGGTTATAGAGCAAAATTGTTATGAAACCCAAAATTGTTCTTTAATGGTTTAGACAGAGCAAACAATTTTAAACAACTTTCCAATCTACTTCTAGTATCTAATCAGCTATTTTAATTTGTTATCCTTTGTTGAAAAGCATACCTAGGTATGCACAGGAGCTAAATGCTAGCTGCTGATTGTTGGCTGCACATATATGCCTGTTGTCATTGGCTTACCAATGTGTTCAGCTATCTCCCAGTAGTGCATGCTGCTCCCTCAATAAAAGATACAAAGAAAATGAAGCAAAATTGATGATAGAAGTAAATTGTTTAAAAATGTATGGTCTATCTGAATCCTTAAATCATTTTTTTTTATTTCAAGTCCCTTTAACTTTATCTGTAATCTCAGATTTCCATTTAGCTGCCCAACAGATGGTCTTTTGCATCCAAATGAACTGTCATCTTACTCTTCTCCAACTCACCCGATATGATGTTCGTTAAATCTGCATGCTCATGAAGAGCTATATTGCTGCCTAAGAAAACCTCACTCAAAGATCCTCTGAACTGTTGTCTGCAGCAGGATTCTCCACTCCTATCTTCACAGAGTCTTCAGGGTAACAGATCAGAAACCCATTTTGCTGCAGATATAAATTGCTGCATCATTGGGGCTTTTTGGGAGATCATTCTAGAGGCGAGTATCTCCGACTCCCATTTTTCCTCCATCTCGCCCGGGACACTTTCTAGCTCAGTCTCTGCTGATGTTACTCCTTGGATGAGCATGAAAATTTAGCACTTTGTCGAAATAATATGTTACTCTGCAATACGTATTTTAGCGTTATAAGGAATAGATCCATATTTAAAGCATTATTCAATAAGAGCCTCTGCCGACAAGTAGTAGAAATGCCTACAGCACACAGTTTAGTCAGGTTTAATAAGCTGCACGCCGATTTGTAGTGACAATACTGGGGCTTCTGAAGTAGGGGAAGGCCCCAAAATAAATATCTGGTGCTGAGAGCTGATAAGCCACAACATAGTCCAAAACACTTATATATTGGTCAGGACACCTTCAGCTAGATATTCCCACTATTATATGTGAAATAATTTTAAAATCTTCTGCTGGATTCTGGATAAAGTAAATCTCCTTATTTTATTAATTTCTACACACACATACATGTTTTTTTTTATCTTATCTGTTATGTTTGCATACCAAAGCCCATTACTTAGAGAGAAAGAATTGAAAATTAACATATTAATACTTATCTCTCCTACCTCCCACTTAGTGCTTCTGCTAGCTATGTTTACTTAGATTTTTCAGTTTAAAGGGACACTCAAGTCAAAATTAAACTTCATGATTCAGATACAGCATGCAATTTTAAACAACTTTCCAATTTAAAGGGACTGTAAACCTTAACCAGCGAATGACATTAATCATGTTAGTGATTATATGTTAAATATTTTTAAGTCATTTTGCAGAGTATAAGCGCTACAGAGTTATAATCATTTGTATAAAGTACCTTGTTTGTCAATGCACTATCCGCCCATGCAGCCGGAAATATTTTTTTTTATTAACAGTGCTGCAGGGCCGTTACGTCAAGCATTACATTCCTCACGCCCCTTTTCTGATCCGAAGCGCGCATTTACACTTCATTTGCGCATGCGCACTGCCACCACTGAGCTTCACAATATAAGCAGTGGATTGCGATGCTAACCGCATTGTGATGTACTGCTTATATGCTAAGTAATCACAAATGATCAATACTAAAATTGCCCCCTTTAGACCATAACGAACAAACATAAATAATATAGTATATATAATATACATAAATAATATAGTATATATAATATAAAGAACATGTACTATAGAAAAAAAGGGGTTAATAATATTTTAAATATTGCTTTAATATTAAAAATAATGGCATTTTTACTATATACTTTCTGAGTTGCTTGTTCGTCTATAGGAGTGACTCACCGCTCATTCACACACACAGAATCTCTATGTACGACGAAGCATTGAGATTCTGTGTATACGGCTGAAGACTGAGTTTAATACGCATGCGCAAGTGGATAGGGAACGCGCGCTGTCAAACTTTGAGAAGACGGACGTTCACTCGGCTGTTGGCTGCAGGGGCAATGACGGTAAGTATTGAAAAGATTTTTAATTTGTAGGCGGACAGAAGATGCGTTTTTGGGTAAGTATAAGATATAATTTTTAAACGCTTCCACTGCGCTTTTGCTCTGCATGGTAGGACTGAAAATTATAACAAAATCTATATTTTAAGTTAAATGCTAAAAAAGTTCAAGGTTTACAGTTCCTTTAACAAAATGTGCACATTCTTTTTATATTTACACTTTTTGAGTCACCAACACCAATTCACAGCATATACGTATATGCATTTGTGATTGGCTGATGGCTGTCACATGATATGGGGGGAGTGGAAATAGACATAACTTTGCAATTTATTTAACACAAATCTACTACTCATTTGAAGTTCAGACTAAGTGCTATTGCATTGTCTTCTTATCATGCATTTGTTGATTATGCAAATCTACTGTATTGACTGGTCCTTTACGTGGGGGATACCACAGGCAAAAACAACTATTTCAAATGTCAGAATACAAGTAAATGCACTATTTGTAAAGAATTCAATAAGCTCCAGCAAGTAACATGGATAATTGGGAACAAATTAAAGGGTAGAAGATGTTACGGTATACTGTCCCTTTAAATCCATTGTTTATAATTACAGTGCTTTTTATACGGTTGGTACAGTGTTCATGGTTATGCAAGCGTAAAGATTCAACAAAACAGTGATATAAAGTAAGCACAATTCAAAGTTGTATATTAATAAACTAATTGCTGCTTCACATAAAAGCTGTGCATGTTGTAGTTTTAGCTGAACGTTAGCTCAAGCAGATAAGAGATTACAAGTGGAGCGCTAAATATAGCTTTCATGAAAGCGATATTTGTCCTCCACTGAGTAATACCAGCGCCTGCTAATGTGCGCTGGTATTACAAGTTAATGCACTCATGAGAGCGCTCTTCTATGGGAAGCAGCGAAGGGGGTAAGTATTGCAGCATTTATACATATATATTTGTGTTGTGTGTTAATATTTGTATATACACATATTAACTTTATGCATCTACAACACTTTGCAGGGATTAAACAAACACATACAGGGAGTGCAGAATTATTAGGCCAGTTGTATTTTTGAGGATTAATTTTATTATTGAACAACAACCATGTTCTCAATGAACCCAAAAAACTCATTAATATCAAAGCTGAATAGTTTTGGAAGTAGTTTTTAGTTTGTTTTTAGTTATAGCTATTTTAGGGGGATATCTGTGTGTGCAGGTGACTATTACTGTGCATAATTATTAGGCAACTTAACAAAAAACAAATATATACCCATTTCAATTATTTATTTTTACCAGTGAAACCAATATAACATCTCAACATTCACAAATATACATTTCTGACATTCAAAAACAAAACAAAAACAAATCAGTGACCAATATAGCCACCTTTCTTTGCAAGGACACTCAAAAGCCTGCCATCCATGGATTCAGTCAGTGTTTTGATCTGTTCACCATCAACATTGTGTGCAGCAGCAACCACAGCCTCCCAGACACTGTTCAGAGAGGTGTACTGTTTTCCCTCCTTGTAAATCTCACATTTGATGATGGACCACAGGTTCTCAATGGGGTTCAGATCAGGTGAACAAGGAGGCCATGTCATTAGATTTTCTTCTTTTATACCCTTTCTTGCCAGCCACGCTGTGGAGTACTTGGACGCGTGTGATGGAGCATTGTCCTGCATGAAAATCATGTTTTTCTTGAAGGATGCAGACTTCTTCCTGTACCACTGCTTGAAGAAGGTGTCTTCCAGAAACTGTCAGTAGGACTGGGAGTTGAGCTTGACTCCATCCTCAACCCGAAAAGGCCCCACAAGCTCATCTTTGATGATACCAGCCCAAACCAGTACTCCACCTCCACCTTGCTGGCGTCTGAGTCGGACTGGAGCTCTCTGCCCTTTACCAATCCAGCCACGGGCCCATCCATCTGGCCCATCAAGACTCACTCTCATTTCATCAGTCCATAAAACCTTAGAAAAATCAGTCTTGAGATATTTCTTGGCCCAGTCTTGACGTTTCAGCTTGTGTGTCTTGTTCAGTGGTGGTCGTCTTTCAGCCTTTCTTACCTTGGCCATGTCTCTGAGTATTGCACACCTTGTGCTTTTGGGCACTCCAGTGATGTTGCAGCTCTGAAATATGGCCAAACTGGTGGCAAGTGGCATCTTGGCAGCTGCACGCTTGACTTTTCTCAGTTCATGGGCAGTTATTTTGCGCCTTGGTTTTTCCACACGCTTCTTGCGACCCTGTTGACTATTTTGAATGAAACGCTTGATTGTTCGATGATCACGCTTCAGAAGCTTTGCAATTTTAAGAGTGCTGCATCCCTCTGCAAGATATCTCACTATTTTTGACTTTTCTGAGCCTGTCAAGTCCTTCTTTTGACCCATTTTGCCAAAGGAAAGGAAGTTGCCTAATAATTATGCACACCTGATATAGGGTGTTGATGTCATTAGACCACACCCCTTCTCATTACAGAGATGCACATCACCTAATATGCTTAATTGGTAGCAGGCTTTCGAGCCTATACAGTTTGGAGTAAGACAACATGCATAAAGAGGATGATGTGGTCAAAATACTAATTTGCCTAATAATTCTGCACTCCCTGTAGAGTTGCTAAAGTTAAAATTAATTAATTTGAGCATATAATATTTGAACTAATATAAATATAAAACACACAGATAACTACATATCACATTCACATATGCATATAGGTACAGTCTTCTTCCCCTTTTTACATAAAGAGGGGTATGTATCTGTTCTGGGATTTAATTGAATGTATTTTGCAGGAATGGCTGGGAAGTAAATGGAATGTACATCTTTTCTGGGTCTGATCTTCTGCTCTGAAGTCTCATATTGTGTCTTATAATCAGGGCTCAAAATTTAAAGCCCTAAGCTAGTAGCCAGCCCTAAATGTTACTCGCCACTTTTGATCCCATCCACTACTCTGCCCATACCCCACCCCCTTTGCATATGTTTAACCAATGTGAAACACCTTATTGTGCAGTATTTTTTTAATATTGTTTTTTGTATATATACCATAAATGAAATAATGCTACATACTGTAATAGATTAACAAAAATAAGTGCATAGCAGTTAGCGACATCAACTAGGGTTCTGGGGAAGACAACAGCTGGACAGAAAAAGGAAGTTGATGAACTGAGAGTAAGCAGAGAGTGTTAACATTAATGTGAGATACAAGTCCACCAAAGAGAGTAAACGAGAGCATTAGAGTAAAAATAAAATATAACTTTTATTGATCCATAAAACTAGGACAACACAGTGTCAAAAGAGCAGAGATGGGGCACCTCTGGCTGGCAGGCTTACGCGTTTCGGCATAGCCATAATCATAGCATACTAAAGCCAGCCACAGGTTTTCCTTATATACAAATAAGAACAACATCATTGGCTAAAAACATATTGAAAAACAACACGCCCTGAGATTATTTTAACCCCATATGTACTGGAGGTGAAGTAATGATACCAGAGCAACAAGAGGTCATGAAAAACTATTTCATATATACATATGTGAGATTACATATTAGCAAAATGATTACCATTGTCTGCAGTATATCTTGTAAGAGTAGACTTAATATTGTTATGATAGTGTATATACATGATTATCACTATATCAAATCAAAATGCAAATTCTTTAGCAAAACCAAAAACATGCACATTATGCAATAAAGGTCAAGCAAAAAGCAAGATGCCAACACAGAGCATTTCAGTATTTGAACATCTATTTTCTGAGTATACCACTGTGTAAACACAAATAAGAATGAAGGCCGAGCACTCAAGTTCCAGGGGATATTGTAACACATATGCGGTCATATAGGCCGCTTGATTATCTCCTTAGACCCACTTTTTTCGAATAAACACAGTGGATAGACCCAGATTTAGTTGAGAAGGTACCTCTTTGCAATACTGTATACAATATACAGAAATACATTTTTTCTTTTCTAGGTTCATTGAAGATATATTTACATTTCTATATCCACCTCCATTCTTAAAAATATATATATAGGTACATGTAGTGGATATATCACTATGATAGATCTGTAAGACATTCAGGTATATATAGTGTATATGATATAGTTACATAGTTGGTATAAGCACAGAGATATTTAAGTCACATAATTAGTATAGGCAAGGGGAGGGAACCATGGAGAAGATGTTACTATTTTACTATTTTATTCCCAGTAATTTATAAGATCAAACTCAGAGTTCAATCCTTTTGGAACTCTGGTTTCCATCTTAAAAATCCACAGCATCTCTCTTTTAGAGAGTGCTACTTCACGATCACCCCCTCTCCTCGGTCTAGGTACGATATCAATAGGCTGCCACGAAAAGCAAGTCAGATCTTGTTCGTGGATTTGGGCGAAGTGATGTACTATAGGAGTAGTAGCCTTGCCCACTCTAATGGTGGACAAGTGCTCTCTAATCCTACTTCTGATATCTCTCGTCGTGAGCCCTATATATTGTTTTCCACATCTAGTGCAAGTAATGCAATAGATAATAAAGGTGGATGTACAATTTAGGCAGAAGTTAATTTCATAGGAGATACCGGTCACAGTGGAACGGAAATGCTCTGACACAGTCAGATATTCACATGCCCCACATCTGGAGCTACCACATTTATAGGACCCTTTACTGCTTAACCATGCACTTCCTTGTGAGATAGACTTTGGCAGGACAGTTGGGGACAAGGTATTTCCTATGGTTTTGTTTTGTCTATATGAGCATCTGAGTCCTTCTTTCACACATTTTATTAGTCTGTCATCTGCTATTAGCATATTAAAATGATGTTTTACAATACTACAGACCTTCTCATACTGGGCGTTATAGTCCGTCACGAAACTTACCCCTTTCATATTGTCCTTATTCTTCGGTTTTTTATCTTTTAGTAGATCATGTCTGTTCAAACTTTTACCTCCCTCTGGGCCCTGTTGACTACCTTTTTCGGATAGCCTCTCTGTAGGAGGCGCTTTTTTACTTCCATCATTTGGATATCACCTTCCCTGGTGTCAGAGCAATTTCGTTTTGCCATCATGAGTTGGCCTTTTGCTATGCCATATGGCACATGCTTAGGGTGGCAACTCTTGGCATGCAACAAAGAGTTGTCTGAGATAGGTTTTCTGTACAGACTTGTTTTTACTAAGCCCTCAGGGCTGCCACTTAGGACCACATCCAGATAGTTTATCTGAGTCTGCTGTATCTCACTTGTGAATTTGAGGCCAATTTCATTGACATTGAGCCCTTCAATTAATTATTTTAGATCATTGGAGTCACCGTGCCATATAAGGATCAGATCGGCGATAAAACGGCGATAAAAAACAATACAGTCACGTGATGGGTTCCTATCTCCAAAGATGTGGGACAGCTCCCACCAACCCATAAAGAGGTTGGCATAGGAGGGGGCAAATTTAGCCCCCATCGCCGTCCCACACCTCTGGAGATAAAAAACACCCTCAAACTCAAAAAAGTTGTGAGTCAAATTGAAAATCTATCGTGAAAGAGGACCAGTTTTTTAGAAAAAAATGATACAGCTTCCATTCCCTTAGAATGTGGGATGGTAGAATAAAGTGCTGTAACATCAATGGTTGCCCATAGATGTACCCCTTCCTGCCATTTGACGTCCTGTACCAAATTCATAAGGTGCTTGGTGTCCTTTAGAAAGCTGGGGAGTGATTCTACGAATGGATGCAGGATCATATCCAGCCATTGGGACAGGCGTTCAAAAAGAGACCCTATACCACTTACTATTGGACGTCCTTTGACATCCTGCAGAGACTTGTGCACCTTTGGAAGGTGATGGAAAACAGGAGTAACAGGATATTCAACATATAAGTATGACATGGTGTCTTTGTCAATAAAGCCATTTTCCATCCCTTCATCCAAAAGGTGCAAAAGCTCTCTCTGAAAGCGAAAGGTTGGGTTGGTTGGCAGCACTGAATAGCAATAATCATCATTCAGTTGACGTAGGGCTTTATTTATATAGTCAATTCTATTCAGTACTACCACCGAACCACCCTTATCCGCATTTTTCACCACTATGTTGTGGTTATTGGCCAAAGAAGATAAAGCTTCCCTCTCAGCTCTGCCCAGGTTATCTGGTGTCTTTGTAAAAGACATCAATAATGCTTTTAAATCACTCTCCACTCTTTTGTAGAAGTTTTCAACTACTGTCCCCCTACTCTGTATGGGGTAGAATTTTGATGGTAGTTTAAGACTTTTAACTCTATTTGTACTGAGTGGAGCCCCTGGCTCATCGCCTTCTATCAAAAGAGTGTTGACTGAAACTAAATCACAGGAATCAGGGAACGATAGATCAGTATTAAGATTAGTGGTAACCCACTGTGTACCCTGGCCTTCATCTGGTGGTACTGTATCTCCACCTGAGAAATGACCTTTCAATTTAATATTGCGAATTAGACGATTTACATCAATTACTGTTCTAAAGAGATTGAAATTTGTGGTTGGCACAAATCCCAATCCCAGGCTCAGTACATGTATCTGAGTCTCAGATAATATTACATCTGAAAGGTTTATTACACATGTTACTTGTACTTTGTTAGGTTCCTTGACCTGCTGTACTTGTTCTTGCCCAATATCAGGGTTAGTGGGTAAAGCAGACCTCATAGTATTAGCCTCAGTTACATCTCTTTGGGGTGCTGCTGGCTCACTAGCTTTATATTTACTACCTGCCTCCTTCTGTTTTGTTGAAAGATCTACCCCTGATTTTTTGTTGTGAGTAGGTGCATTATGTAATGTTCTCTCAGCTTGATTACGTTTGAGGATTCCTTTTTGTGGTACAATTTCATCTCCACTAGCACTATCCCCTGATTCTGCCTCAGTGTCTGAAAAAGTTACTTGTGACTGTCTCCTCCCTCTTCTATTTCGTCTTCCCCTATTACGGTTCTGTTGTCTACGAACCTGTGTCCGTCTAGACCAATTCCACACATATACTGAATCAGTATCATAATCAGTCTGATCTCGAATGTACTTGTTATGTTTAGTATTAATAATTAATCTCTTTGCTTCTGCTATGGTGTTTCTTAGGACAATGTCAAATCGACCATAATCAACATCCTCCTTCCTAGAATTAAGTTCCATTTGTATTTTATATATATTATCCCTAACTGCAGACAACAATTTTGATTTATAGTCACATAGTAATATCATAAGCCTCATAGAACATAATATTGAGTTCCAAGCCTTTATAAAATCAGTATCATTGGTATCAAAAGTGGGGTACTTATTTACCCTTAACCCTCTGGGGACAATACACAATTCAACATATTTATTCATTGACCAAATGTCCCATTGAAGTTTTATTTCCCTGATTTTCAGCTTCTCCATATCGTCAAAAAGTTCTCCTAATGAGGAATAGGCTTTATCCGTTGAAAAAATGCTTGAAAGCTCTGTATCAGGTTCACCCCCAGTCTCTATTGGTTGAAGTGAAAAGTACTGTGATAATATTTGGTTGTCCATAACAAGATTGCCCTGCATGTTAGGTATCGGTCTCTCTAGTGTCGCCTGTAACACTAAATATTTATACCAAAAACAGTTAGTGAGAAAACCTTATACCTAACAGGAATTAAATAAACGTCCCGTCTCAACTTGTACCTTGCATATGCAGTATGGCAGGAGCACAATCATACAGTCTTAGGTGAACAAAGGTCAAAGCAGAGACCAGACAAAAAGCAGTGGTGTGATGATTAGAATATATGCAGATATATATGATATGATACAGTCTCACCTCCGTTCCAAGTGACTCCAGAACTTGGGACTCCAAACAGCGTTCCGCTGTTGTCACCTTCAGGTCACAGGATTACTACGGGGTATCTGCACACAAGCACCCACCAGGGGGGCATGTACAGTGCTGTGCCCTAATTTTCCACAAGACATATCCACATATGCGGTCATATAGGCCGCTGGGTCTATCCACTGTGTTTATTCGAAAGGAGTGGGTCTAAGGAGATAATCAAGCGGCCTATATGACCGCATATGTGTTAAAATATCCCCTGGAACTTGAGTGCTCGGCCTTCATTCTTATTTGTGTTTACACAGTGGTATACTCAGAAAATAGGTGTTCAAATACTGAAATGCTCTGTGTTGGCATCTTGCTTTTTGCTTGACCTTTATTGCATAATGTGCATGTTTTTGGTTTTGCTAAAGAATTTGCATTTTGATTTGATATAGTGATAATCATGTATATACACTATCATAACAATATTAAGTCTACTCTTATAAGATATACTGCAGACAATGGTAATCATTTTGCTAATATGTAATCTCACATATGTATATATGAAATAGTTTTTCATGACCTCTTGTTGCTCTGGTATCATTACTTCACCTCCAGTACATATGGGGTTAAAATAATCTCAGGGCGTGTTGTTTTTCAATATGTTTTTAGCCAATGATGTTGTTCTTATTTGTATATAAGGAAAACCTGTGGCTGGCTTTAGTATGCTATGATTACGGCTATGCCGAAACGCGTAAGCCTGCCAGCCAGAGGTGCCCCATCTCTGCTCTTTTGACACTGTGTTGTCCTAGTTTTATGGATCAATAAAAGTTATATTTTATTTTTACTCTAACGCTCTCGTTTACTCTCTTTGGTGGACTTGTATGTTTTTTGCCTGGAGAGCGTTAGTTCCCTGCCTCGTCCCTTTCTCTGTTTTCTGGGAGCAATCACCAGATCTGATCCTGGGAGAATTTGACAAGCGGCATCTGGGAGATCTTACGACTACTTATGTAAAACAGCCGGTTCGGTGCCAAAGTCCCGTTTACCTGAGTGGAGGATTTTAACGGTCCTAGGCTGCAGTCCCTGGATTGGTGGACATCGGGTGTGACGTTGTACAGTCGAGCTCTTTGGTTGGAGGATCGTCCGGTGGAGTCCTGGACACGCCCCCTGGTGGGCGGAATACTGCAGATCCTCTGAATGAGTCTTTCGGCTGGTTTCCTGGCAAGCGGCAAGTGAGTGTTTATACCTACGGAACGTCTTGTGGAAAATTAGGGCACAGCACTGTAAATGCCCCCCTGGTGGGTGCTTGTGTGCAGATACCCCGTAGTAATCCTGTGACCTGAAGGTGACAACAGCGGAACTCTGTTTGGAGTCCCAAGTTCTGGAGGTGAGACTGTATCATATCATATATATCTGCCTATATTCTAATCATCACACCACTGCTTTTTGTCTGGTCTCTGCTTCGACCTTTGTCCACCTAAGACTGTATGATTGTGCTCCTGCCATACTGCATATGCAAGGTACAAGTTGAGACGGGACGTTTATTTAATTCCTGTTAGGTATAAGGTTTTCTCACTAACTGTTTTTGGTATAAATATTTAGCGTTACAGGCGACGCTAGAGAGACCGATACCTAACATGCAGGGCAATCTTGTTATGGACAACCAAATAGTATCATATCATATATATCTGCCTATATTCTAATCATCACACCACTGCTTTTTGTCTGGTCTCTGCTTCGACCTTTGTCCACCTAAGACTGTATGATTGTGCTCCTGCCATACTGCATATGCAAGGTACAAGTTGAGATGGGACGTTTATTTTATTCCTGTTAGGTATAAGGTTTTCTCACTAACTGTTTTTGGTATAAACATTAATGTGTGGTCATAGCAGACCTGGAAAAATTGTTTTATAACTATAATCTCTCATCTATCTTTCTCAACTACCTCCTTTCTTCAATCTCTCTTTTTAGCCCATCCCTTCTCTCTCAGGCCATATCCTCTCTTTACATTCTTTCTCCTGTCTCTCTCATTACTCTTTTTTTCTCCACTCTCTTAACGCTATCTTCTTCTCCCCTTTCACTTTTCCTCTCCAATCTCTCTATGCCCCATTTACCCTCTCAGAAATACCAGCCTTAGCACTAATGGGGTCCTTTTAGCCCTAGAGACATAGCATATCCTTCCCCTATCATAGATATATAATATCCCTTTAGAAAATATTTGTAGACATTCACTCACTCACTAACTTTCAGTCGCCACTGTTAAGTTTCCAATCTGCAATGGCTAGTGGAAATTCTGAGCCCTGTTATAATAGTTGGGCCTTTGTACCTATGTTTAGCTTATTTTGATTGAGAAAGCACAGGTGTACAATAACTGTTCATATGCATTTTAATTATGTAACTACAGCCACCAAGAATAAACATTGTCAGTAAATACCTTGAAAGTACAAACATACAGCAACACGTGAGCTCACAAGATATGTTCTCATGAGGATTAGTGGGTAGCGAGTAACCATACAGTATATATATATAAATATATATATATATATATATATATATATATTATTTTTTATATATATATATATATATATATATATATAGTATACACAAGAAATACTGGGTTAAAGGATCACTGGTCGAACCAATGAGCCAGAAAACATAGGAGGCGCTAATGGGCAAGGAAAAAACAGATACAGCTATTTGTAAAAGGAACAAAATTATGAAAGTACTCTCCCCCTTCCTATTTGTTAAAATTATTACAACAATGATATGAAACAGGGGAGATATATTGAACCTGCAGGATATATGGCTTAGAGCTATAAACTGACTGAACGAGGGGTTTGTCTTCGCGAACCAATCAGAATTACTGGCTTTGGAAGAAAAATTTCCTCCCCACTGCACATACGCTTCATCTCATATGATTGGGGTTAATCCCTATTGAACGTAGGGCATGTCTTCTTGGACCTATTAGAATCACTGGCTGTGGAAGAATGATTTCCTCCCCCCTGGACGTACACCTTACCTCATAAGATTGAGGTTAATTCCTGTGAGTACACTACATCACTTGTGCTAGGATAAAAGATGTATAGAATGAAGAATCTATGATTATTTTGGCTACAAGAGACTGTTGCACGTACTAGTGGAAAATATATACTATAGACTGTGAATAATAATCTAGTTGACGATATACTTTTGAAGGCCCAGATTTAGTTTGGGGCTGCACTTGTGCACCTTAGTTTGCGCTATATTTTGTTTCATATCCTTGTTGTTATATATATATATATATATATATATATATATATATATATATATAACACAGAGAAAACCCAGCACTCACTTGCAAGCTCTCAGCTAAGATTTAAAAGCAAAACTGGAAAGGTTAGTCACTGCATCTGGCCAAATGGGACAAGCTCAGGTACCACGTCAAGGTCCTCTCCAATACCTGAGACCCTAAAACAGCCACACAATGCAAGCTTTCAAATCCAAACAAACTGAAAACAAAAAAGGGTGCACAGGAATATGTAATCACCCTTGACATATACAAAACACGGAAGGGAACTGCACTCTCATACCGGACCGGGTACACATCCTATGACCCTGCAACATGCTCAGCCCTGGGTGCCACTGGCACTCACAGGAAGCTGTGCTGTCCCCAGAGCCACAAGCAGTTAACCCCAGACAGGTCTGGGTGCAAGAACCATAGGGAAAATTACAAAACAAATTAATACAACACACAGAGAAAACCCAGCACTCACTTGCAAGCTCTCAGCTAAGATTTAAAAGCAAAACTGGAAAGGTTAGTCACCGCATCTGGCCAAATGGGGCAAGCTCAGGTACCACGTCAAGGTCCTCTCCAATACCTGAGACCCTAAAACAGCCACACAATGCAAGCTTTAAAATCCAAACAAACTGAAAACAAAAAAGGGTGCACAGGAATATGTAATCACCCTTGACATATACAAAACACGGAAGGGAACTGCACTCTCATACCGGACCGGGTACACATCCTATGACCCTGCAACATGCTCAGCCCTGGGTGCCACTGGCACTCACAGGAAGCTGTGCTGTCCCCAGAGCCACAAGCAGTTAACCCCAGACAGGTTTGGGTGCAAGAACCATAGGGAAAATTACAAAACAAATTAATACAACACACAGAGAAAACCCAGCACTCACTTGCAAGCTCTCAGCTAAGATTTAAAAGCAAAACTGGAAAGGTTAGTCACCGCATCTGGCCAAATGGGACAAGCTCAGGTACCACGTCAAGGTCCTCTCCAATACCTGAGACCCTAAAACAGCCACACAATGCAAGCTTTCAAATCCAAACAAACTGAAAACAAAAAAGGGTGCACAGGAATATGTAATCACCCTTGACATATACAAAACACGGAAGGGAACTGCACTCTCATACCGGACCGGGTACACATCCTATGACCCTGCAACATGCTCAGCCCTGGGTGCCACTGGCACTCACAGGAAGCTGTGCTGTCCCCAGAGCCACAAGCAGTTAACCCCAGACAGGTCTGGGTGCAAGAACCATAGGGAAAATTACAAAACAAATTAATACAACACACAGAGAAAACCCAGCACTCACTTGCAAGCTCTCAGCTAAGATTTAAAAGCAAAACTGGAAAGGTTAGTCACCGCATCTGGCCAAATGGGACAAGCTCAGGTACCACGTCAAGAGAGGACCTTGACGTGGTACCTGAGCTTGTCCCATTTGGCCAGATGCGGTGACTAACCTTTCCAGTTTTGCTTTTAAATCTTAGCTGACAGCTTGCAAGTGAGTGCTGGGTTTTCTCTGTGTGTTGTATTAATTTGTTTTGTAATTTTCCCTATGGTTCTTGCACCCAGACCTGTCTGGGGTTAACTGCTTGTGGCTCTGGGGACAGCACAGCTTCCTGTGAGTGCCAGTGGCACCCAGGGCTGAGCATGTTGCAGGGTCATAGGATGTGTACCCGGTCCGGTATGAGAGTGCATAATAAAGGAAAATAGATAAATGTAAACGTGGATTAGAAAAGAGAAAGGCAACTTATTATCTTTATTTGTTAATGTTATGGACTTCAATGTGTATCAACAGTAAGTAAATCTGCACACGTATCTAGGAATAAATAATAATAGTTATTATTGTTATTATTATTATTATTAGCTGAAAAAATAAGAATGGAACAGGCGCAGCCCGATTCAAGTGACATATGATTTAATACAGCGTAAGTGCACAAGTGACAAGTGGCTACTTACTAGATTAAAAACAAAATATAGCACATATAAAGTTAAAATTGCATTCCAATTCAGTGTGATGGCGGCAATTATTCCACTGTAAGGGGAGCGAATTCCATATGACACAACCACCTCAGCCGTTACGTGAAAACAAGTGTAGATGATGATATTAGGAAAAGCCTTCTCAGTTTGTGCGGTATATTGCCGAACGTCCAAGAGTCTCTACGCATTTCGTCTAGGAGCGCCCAGACTCTTGAAAAATAGGTACCATCCATTTGTCTGCCACCCAGCTAGTGCCCAAATTGAGTAGGTCCCCAGAGTGCTTGTAACTATGTATATTGTGAAAACATAAGTTCGATAAATTTGTATGCCACCTAACCAAGCTAGTGCCAAAACTGTGTTTGACTCCTACTGTAATATTTGCAGACTGCGGCATGGGCGCATGCATGCTATTTAGTGTAAGTTTTTAACTTTATTGTAGCAATGCTGCAGTGAGAGCATGCGTCAACAACCTGATTTGTAAGAATTTGGTAGGCGTCGCCGGAGGTAGGGGAACGTAACAAAGTCGGCAAATATTACAGAACAACGGCCCTACTTGCTATATGACATCACTCAGTGCTTCTATACTTTCTGAATAAGTTAAACAAAATAAATTAACATCCGCATGAACCAAATTAGATAGAAACATAAGAGTTCCCTCCGTTCAGCAGGAGAGAATAGCCAAAGTAAAAGAGCACAATGGTTATTAAGCTTGCATATTTTCAAGAAGAAAAAGGTTTGATTCCTCACATGCAGACCTACGACCCACCTTCAGAATCCAGAAAACTCCATTGACCATTAGAGCGTTGCAATGGGCACTGCGCCAACCCGCAAGCTATCAGGGTTACCTGTGGTGACACCTTCCATGTAAAGTTTCCATCAGCATAAATTCACTATTCCTAAATGGGTACTACACCTTTTGTCTCACCCTTTGTCTAAGTTAGTTAACCCATTTTCTTATAAATTGCTTAATGCGATTCTCTACCAGTAGTTGGGATTGTACAGGAACCACAAACTAAAAGGAGGTGCTCTATTAGAGTTTATTTTTTGTTATAGTGTAACTTTAATGCAAGATGAAAAAAGTGATGGGGTCAGAAAGGAGGGGTTTGGGTGTTTAGGACACTGGGACTTTCGGTTGGGTAAAAATATCTTTAGTAAGAAGAAAGCTGAATCGCTGATAGAATTAGAGTAGAATAGAATGGTTAGAGTAGACTTGGTGGATATCCATTGACACATGTAGCTAATCCCAAAATAAAATCCTAAAATCTAATAGCAAACCCATTTAGTAAATACCACAGAATAAGATCTCACCTATATGTACGAAAGCTAGGAAATTCCTGGTTTAAAAGTTCACTTACTAGATATACAAACTAAAGATATACACTCCCAGGTCCTGGGTATGGAAGTCTTTTGCAGATGGGTTTCAGGGAGGTTACATTTTAAACATTAATTAAAGGGACATGAAACCCCAAATTTTTCTTTCATGATTCAGATGGATACAATTTTAAACAACTTTCCAATTTACTTCTATTATCAAATTGTCTTCAATCTCTTGGTATGCTTTGTTGAAGTAGAACTGGGTGCTAGCTGAACACATCCGGTGAGCCAATGAAAAGAGGTTTATATGTGCAACTACCAATCAGCAGCTAGCACCCAGAAGTGCACTGATGCTCCTGGGCTTAGGTATAATTTTCAACAAAGAATACCAAGAAAACGAAGCAAATTAGATAACAATAGAAATTAATTTAAATGTTATTTAAAATCGCAAGCTCTATTTAAATCATGAAAGTTTAATTTTGACTTTACTGTGAGAACCTTTAAGTGAGAACCTAAACCAGGAATTTCCTGGTTTTTTTTTTTGCAAGTTTGAGTGTGTGAGAACTCCTATTTGAGTTTGTGCAATACAAAAGCTAGAAAAAGAAAAACACAGGTTTCTGGTTGTAAAAGAACAAATCAGTGTGACTTAGAGCACGTCAATACAGATCCTCTCTTTGCAAAATATACATTTTTACATTCTTTATGTATTACAGCCTAGCCAAAACGACCAGTGCTAGATATAGCAATGTATCTATAGAAAATTATTTTATTTTTATGTGCTTCTTCTGAACATAATTATCTTTGATTAATAGAAGGAGCTTATTCCAACATCTTTTTCAAGAATTAATATACAATATAAATCTCAAAGTATCTCCATGAACAAGCAAAGGTATTGATTTTGAACAGTTAATTGGGCTCTTGCTAATACCTTGCCAGGAGCAAACTCTATTATTATCAAACTAAATCTATTATTCTAGGTGGTATTTTTTTTTTTTTTTATTAAAATAATTTGACTATGGGGATAGTAAAAACAAAAACAAATATCAGTTACACCAATTAATCTATTTAATTCTGTAATTACAAAAACAACTCTACATACCACAAGTAGCTGGTTATATACATGTATCTTAAAAGAGAAACTGCCGCCAGGTTTTAATTAGTGAGTCTGAATAATGTGGTTTTTATATGCACATTTCTGCTTTAGTGACTATCTTCAATGTATTTGTTCTTATTAATTTGAAATTACTGGATTACTCTGGAGAAGAAAAAAAAATCTTATTTTTTTATAATGTTGGCTACTATATCACATCTCCAAAAGTCACATTTGCTGCTACATCACATCAGTATTTTGATAGGCTTTCCAGCAATGAAATATACATGGGCATTCAACTGTTGGGGGGGAGCAATAACCCCTATCAAATATATAGCAGGCTGCTTACTTTCAACTTACAGAATGGTCACTGCTTCTGCAGGGTCTGAGCTAGGGTTGCCACCTCAGCCATGTTTTCCTGGACACTTATGAGTTACACATACTGCAGGGTGTGCAGGGAGGAACATGTATTGTGTTTCTGGACAGCACTATTCTTATTCCTCCCTGCACACCCTGCAGCATGTGTAACTTATGTGTTCTGTATTTTAAGGGACGGGTGGCAACCCTAGTCTGAGCTCTTGTGAGCAGCAAGCTCTAACCACAGCAAGTGAGTGACAGGCTACTGCTCAGCCTCTATATCTTCTGTGCATTGTCCTTAGCCAATGAGCACAACATATACCTCTACATTTTCCAGATGCAGACTGGGTGGTGTAGGCTGAGTTAGGGAGACTTGTGGGCGGTGTCATTGGTAGAGTCATGACATGGAGAGCAGAGTTGGGTGGAAACATATCTGCAGATACCATGTATACTCTTTCTTAAATTCACCAAGTGCTTCACCAGTTCCTAGAAAGGCGAGTTAAGCCGAAGGAGCTTGGTGAATTTTGCCCACTATAGATTAGTGACCAGTCCACCTAAAGATTAAGAATACTTTCATTATATGCCTATCTTATATATCTGACCATCTTCTGTGTGCATGTTTTTGTTAAATTATTTTAATTTGCTGTACATGTACAAGATATATGAGTTTTCTGTGCTTATTGGTGATATTACTTTCTAGTAGGCAGAAATGGTGTATTCTAGTGTGATCTGGGATATTTGTCAACCTACTTTTACCTGTAGATCTGTTCTGAATGTATTTGATTAGATACCTGTGCTGCTATAACAATGTGAGCTGATGTAAGCATCTTGTTGACAGATAATTACCAAATGATGTACCTGCCTCTTCTGCTTTTGCTAAGTACTGTCATTTATTGATTCAAAGACCATAATTATACTAGTAAACCTCTTTTGCTTGAGTAGACTGTTGTGTGTACTATTCAAAAAGGCTAATGCTTCATGTAGCTCATAACTACAGATTAACACATATAACTTTTTATATATAGTTCTATGATGTGTGTGTTTGCCTCCCTTATACTCATCTGCAGAGACTGGGGGCCCAATGATCTTAATGTGAGATCTAAGGAGTCTTATCAGTACTGTGAGGTCTCTTAGAGAATTTTTAAAAGTCACATTTTAGAGTGAGAGGCGAGTAGTTTATTCTACTATTTAGGATTCTGGATGTGAAGTAGAGACAACATTACAATATAATGCTCAAAAAAGTCCACAAAGTTTTTTTTTAATGATTTGCCCTGGATGAGAGGCAGAAACCCAATGAGATGTGTAAACATTGTGGCTCCCTCATTTACACAAGCAAACTAAATGATTATTTGTGTCTGGGGAATTCTGACCTGAGTAGAAAGATCAAGGATCCATCAACCTTGGTTGAGGGACTGACCCAAGACAAATCGGATTACTTTAAAAACCAACCTGGAATTATTAGATAATAATCGAACTATTATCAAAGTAATTTGCTTATCATCAAGCTTGTAAAGGCATGAGTTAAGGTAAAAAGCTCAGGCTGGTGATTTCTGAATGATTATTAGATTACCTTACTAATTACTTCACAAGCATGAAGAGTATGGCTTTTAGTATATACATTCTTACTCCCTCTCTGTTGCTCACCTCTCTGTATCCCTCCTACCTTTGACTTCCTCTATCACTTCGCTCTCACTATCTATTTGCTTCTGATGTTCTCTTTTGCTACAGTGCCACATGAGAAATTAATCTACAAAAAAGAAGGGACTGGGAATAGCTGAAAATGTTAGCTCATGGATAAATAACTGGATAAAAGACAGGGAGCAACGAGTAGTAGTAAATGGATCATACTCAGATTGGACAAAAGCAGACATCCCAACTCTCCCTGAAGTTCAGGGAGTCTCCCTGATTGTAATAGTGACTCCCTGATGCCAGCAAATGGAATGCAATCTCCCTGAAACTCCAAGTACCATGATCCAATGTGGCCCAAATCCGGAAAAGTGTTTCTTTAAGGAATGCCTTTAGTTGCTGGGACATTATAGAACCCTCAAAGCATCAGTAACCAAAAAGCCCCCACTGATTTTAATAACATAAAACACAAATACTACCTTATTTACTGCACGTAATTAAACTTCATATTCTAAAATATTTAAGCATTCAACAAGATTACGATCACTGAAAAATAGGTTTGCTGTATGTGGTTGTGCAATAAAGCTGCTTTTTTAATGTGACTTTAGTGGGAAGCTACTTTAATGATAAGGGGTGGAGGCGCAGTAGCGGGTGAAGCCACCTCCCTGAAATGAGTTTTTGCAGGTTGGGATGTCTGCAAAAATAATCAGCGGAGCCCCCAGGGATCAGTACTAGGCCCTGTTCTTTTTTATATTTTTATTAATGACTTGTAGGAAGGATTAAATAGCAACATCTCTATTTTTGATGGTTACAAAGTGGTGTAAGGTCATTAGGTCAGTGGATGATGAAATTGCTTTACAATGGGATCTACAAAAAATAGAAGAATGGGCAGGTAAATAGATCATGAGATTTAATACTAGAAAATGCACTACATTTTGGAAATAAAAATAAGTAGGGAACCTATTATTTAAATGGGACTAGACTTAGCAAAACAGAGGAGGAAAGGAATTTGGGAGTACTTATAGATAACAAGATAAATATGTCTGCATAATGTAGGGCATCGGCTTATAATGCTAATAAGATAATAGCATGTATTAAAAGAGGCTTTGATGCAAGGTAGGGAGGCATAATTCTGTCACTATATAAATCCCTGGTAAGACATCACTATGAGTATGGAGTGCAGTTCTGGGGACCAATCTCAAAAAAAGACATTGCTGTCTTAGAAAATGCTCAGCGAAGAGCCACAAAACTAATAAGGGGAATTGAGAATTTGAGCTACGAGGAGAGGTTAGCCAAACTGGGTGTTTTCTCTAGACAAAAGGTGCTTGAGAGGTGACATGATTACTGTATATAAATATATTCAAGGCCCATATACAAAGATGGTGAACCTCTATTTATTCCAAGAAATTTTTTTGTGATAAAAGGGTCACAATTTGAGGCTGGAGGAAAGGATATTTAATCTCCAGCAATATAAATGTTTTTGTTTTTTTTTACTGTAAGAGCAATCAAATTGTGGAACTCATTATCTAAGGAGGTAGTAAATGCCAATACCTTAGATAAATTTCTGTTTAGAAACGGAATTCAGGGATATGATTGCTTGTGTTAAATGGGTCACCTTTTTTAATGAGAATAATTTTAGCTTAACTGGAGCATTTATTGTTAGTATATTAAGATCTTGATAGGTTGAACTCGATGGACTTTTTTCAACCTCATCTACTATGTTACTCAAGATCTCTCCCCCTCTGGCTTATTCTCTCACTCTTTCGTCCTCTCTGACAGCCTATCTCATTCTGCCTCTCACAATCTTTTCTAAATTATTCAGACCCAACAAATATTAAAAGTATAGAGATCACATACAATTGCTCAATTTTTTTTTTAATATATTAGTGTTCATTAAAGTGATATGAAATCCACATTTTGTAATGATTCAGATAGAGCATACACTATTTAAACAACTTTCTAATTTACTTCTTTTATCTAATTTGATTTGTTCTCTTGGTATCCCTTGTTGAAAAGCATACCTAGGTAGGCTCGGGAGCTAGGAGCTAGCGGCTGATTGGTGGCTGCACATATATGCCTCTTGTCATAGGCTTTCCAATGTGTTCAGCTAACTCCCAGTAGTGCATTACTGCACCTTCAACAAAGGATACAAATATAATGAAGCACAATTGATAAAAGAAGTAAATTTGAAAGTTGTTTGCAAATATATGCTCTGTTTCAATCATGAAAGAAGAAAATGGCTTAAAGTCCCTTTAAGTAATTTTGTATTTGTCTTTCCTAATAGTTTCCCTTTTCTGTTTCTGTTTTTGTTGCAACATGGAGCAATTATGACAACTGAGAGGTTGAAAACCACAATATATATATATATATATATATATATATATATATATATATATATATATATATATATATATATATATATATATATATATACACATACACACACACACACACACACACACACATATATATAGATAGATACACACACTACACAAAACCATTATCATCTTGTGCATAACAATACTTCTCAGGTCCACAAATATGAAGATATTAACAATACTTCTCAGGTCCACAACTATGAAGAAATTAATATTTCTCAGGTCCATAAACTATGAGGATAATTGATAGCATCTGTGGTGCCTGTTAACAGCTGTTCAAAAATAATACACAGTTTTGAATTGAGAAAAAAAGATACACAAATGTAACCATCACTTTCCTGTAGTTTATCCAACCTCATTATCTTCCGGCTGCCACCCAGGATGTAGATACAACACACTCCGGGAGCATGATGACATTATCAAACAAGGATCAGGTGAACTCCAGATGGAGAGCATCAAACACAGAATTGGGTGCATGTGTGGAAGAAATGGTTATGAACTCTATTTTCCTTCTCACATCATACCAAAAGAAGAAAGTATCCTAACATCAGTAGCATTACCTTGTGTGACTTTGTTCCTGCAATATTTACTTCCAGATATTCTTGTGTCTGAGTTAATAATAAAGTGCACATTCAGAGATTTTAAATGTATTGCTTAATATTGTTCCTTATTGCAAGATACACTTTCTAAGTCTTTCACAAGGTATACCTGATGCTGGCTGACAATTTTTGCTCCTACATTAGGGATATTTACATTTAAAAGGACAGTCAAGTCCAAAAAAACTTTCATGATTCAGATAGGGCATGCAATGTTAATTAACTTTACAATTTACTTTTATCACCAATTTTGCTTGGTTCATATGCTAATTTCTTAGACCTTGAATCTAAATGCATTTTGATAGTTTTTCACCACTAGAGGGCATAAATTCATGGGTTTCATATAGATAACATTGAGCTCATGCACGTGAATGTATCATGGAGACAGCTCTGATTGGCTAAAATGCAACTCTGTCAAAAGAACTGAAATAAGGGGGCAGTCTGCTGAGGTTTAGACACAAGGTAATTACAGAGGTAAAATGTGTATTATTATAATTGTGTTGGTTATGCAAAACTGGGGAATTGGTAATTAAGGGATTATCTATCTTTTAAAACAACAAAAATTCTGGTGTTGACTGTCCCTTTAAACCACTTTTTTCCCTGTATTTGCACTTGTTATACAGTTGCCTGTGAAACTCTTGCAAAGAATAAAAAAAAAAAACGTCCTACTAGGAGTGTTAAACACTTCTGCATGTTCTCAGCCCTAATATTATGATTTATACAGTTGACTTGGCCATGGCTCAGTCTTCCTAGTTTCCAGACCTTTAACAGCCTTCTCATAAATTGGGTATATATAGACAATCCTCTGCATTTTTGTTTCCTGAAAAGAGGCATTTATCCTCCATGGACAACTGTGGAAACATGTATATTTGATTTTAACCCCTTAAGGACCGGGCATTTTAGACAAAATGTTCCCCAAAAGACAAGTGCATTTTTAGCATTTTTGCCATCACTACATTTAAACAGAAATAGAGCCTTTTTTATATTTACCTATTAAAACTCCATATTTTTTTTTTTTAGTAGACAACTCAAAGTATTGATTTAGGCCCATTTTGGTATATTTCATGCCACCATTTCACCACCAAATGTGATCAAATTAAAAAAAGTAAATTTTTTCACAATTTTAGGTTTCTCACTAAAATTATTTACAAACAGCTTGTGCGATCACGGCACAAATGGTTGTAAATGCTTCTCTGGGATCCCCTTTCTTCAGAAACAGCAGATATATATGGCTTTGGCATTGCTTTTTGGTAATTAGAAGGCCGCTAAATGCGGCTGCACACCACACTTGTATTATGCCCAGCAGTGAAGGGGTTAATTAGGTAGCTTGTAGGGTTAATTTTAGCTTTAGTGTAGAGATCAGCCTCCCACCTGACACATCCCACCCCCTGATCCCTCCCTGACCCCTCTCAAACAGCTCTCTTACCTCCCCCACACCCCAAAGGTCACCCCCATCTTAAGTACTGGCAGAAAGTCTTCCAGTATAAAAATAAGTTGTTTTTTTTTTTTAATTAAATATTTTCTGCAGGGTAGTATCCCCCCTTACCTCTCAAACTCCCTGACCCCCCCAAAACAGTTCTCTAACCCTCCCCCTGCCTATTTGCTACCATCTTAGGTACTAGCAGCTGTCTACCAGTGCCCAGTTTGCTGCAAATTAGGCTTTTTTTTTATTAATTTAAAATCCCCATTTTTTCTGTAGTGTAGCTGCCCCCCCTCAATACCCTACCACCCTCCCCCTCCCAGATCCCTTTATGGCAACGGATCCCACTGTGGATCTCCCTCACTGCCCCTACCTCCCTCTTCCCTCCTTCCCCCTCAACGACGCAGGTATTATTTTTTCTTGGCTTCCCTGTAGGGTGGTGTAGCGGTACCGCCCTCCTCCCGTCTGCTACATCGATGGGCCGCTCACTGCCTCCCTCCTTACCTTCCCACCCACCAACGATCGTCACCACCGCTGTCCAATGCAGAGAGGCCCACAGAGTGGCCCTCTCTGCATCGGTAACTCTGCACATTTATTTCTGCAGTGCCCCCCCCCCGTGAGACATGCAGAAATAGCGCAATTTAGGGCCAATGGGTAGCTTAGGTTTTTTTAGACTTTGTTTTTTTTTTGGGGGGGGTTGGTTGGGTGGGGGGTTCTACTGTTAGGGGGTACTTTGTAATTTTTTTATGTAAAAGAGCTGTTTAACTTAGGGCAATGCCCTACAAAATGCCCTTTTAAGGGCTATTGGTAGTTTATTGTTAGATTAGGGGGAAATATTATTTTGGAGTGGCTTTTTTTGTTTTATTATAGGGGTATTAGATTAGATTAGGTTTAATTATTTATTTAATTTTTGATAATTTCGTTAATTATTTTTTGTAATGTTAGATTTTTTTTATTTTTCGTAATTTTAGTGTTTGTTTTTTTTGTAATGTTAGATTTTTTTTATTTTTTCGTAGCATTAAGATTTTTTAATTTTGTAACTTAGGTTTTTTATATTTGGTTTATTTTAGTTTTTTTAAAATAGTAATGTAAGGTTAATTTATAGTTTAAGCTTAGTTTTTTTAATTTATTTCCCAGGTAAGTTTTTATTTATTTTAAGGTAGTTAGTATATTGTAACTTTAATTTAAAGTTAGGGGGTGTTAGGTTTAGGGGTTAATAGTTGAATTTTGTGTCATGCGAAGTGGGAGGGGCGGTTTAGGGATTAATAGGTTTATTAGAGTAGTTGCGATGTGAGGGGCTTGGGATTTAGGGGTTAATAGGTATATTTAGAGTTGGCGATGTAGGGAGTCGGCGGTTTAGGGGTTAATAATTTATTTTAGGGTTAATAAGTTTAATAAAGTATTTGCGATGCGGGGGTGGCGGTTTTGGGGTTAAAGGTGTAATTTATGGGGTATATTTATCAATGTACAAGCGGACATGATACAAAGTAGCATATCATATCCGCTGCACATCAATAAATGCAGATAGCATACGCTGTCGGCATTTATCATTGTACCAGCAGTTCTTGTGAACTGCTGGTGCAATGCCGCCCCCTGCAGATTTGTGGCCAATCGGCTGCTAGCAGGGGGTGTCAATCAACCCGATCGTATTCGATCGGGTTGATATCTGTCTACGGCTTTAGAGCAGGCAGACAAGTTATGGAGCAGTGGTCTTTAAACCGCTGCTTCCTAACTTCTGTTTCCGGCTCGCCGGAAAAAGGGGCATCAAGCTCCATACGGAGCTTGATAAATATGCCCCAATGGGTGTTAGTGTACTTTGTAACATTTTTGTTATGGATTTTGTGAAACAAAAATGCTTCACAAAACTCATAACTACTGGTCTATAATTGCGGAATGGATTGCGCCGGTATAAGGTATAACGCTAGCGTAATAGCCTGACCAAACAACATGTAATACGGGTGACCTGAAAATTCCACACTCAAAAGCCATTTTTTGAGAGCGGAATTGAGAGTTGCTGTACAGGCTAAAACACTTGCGGTATAGCTGTACCGCTGTGACTTGTAATACGGGAGACCTGCCATTCTGCGCTATAGTCGTACCGCAAAACTTGTAATTTTGCCCTTTGTTTGCTGACAATAACTTTAATCATAAAGCCCTTCTGGTCAGCACAGATAAAATCATATATTGTACTTAGAATAAAATGGAATTATGTCAACAATGGGACCAAAAATAAATGCATTAGTTTACTTCAGAAGTTTTAAACAATTTTGAAAATCATCATCCACAGAGTCTTCTGAGATTTGAGCAGACAAATTATAACACCAAAGAGCAGACACAACTGCTACAGAAGCAATGCTTAGTAAAAAAAAAAAAGGTCTTCAAACGCTTAGGAACTTTTGGCAGAGCTTTGAAAACCTGATTAAACGTATTTACAGGTTTTGGTATTTCTAGATTCTGTTCCGAACTTTTTGTAGAAGGAAACAGATATGATCCACTCTAAATCAGAATAAGGAACTGTTTCAGTTACCGGTTCAGGATCATCTGAGGAGATTTTACCCTTAGAAGACTCAGAAAGGGACTCGTCAGAGGTGTGTAAACTAGGTGGAAACAGAGCTAGATGCTCAGTGAGTGACAGGGAGGAGGAGGTAAATTTCCAGATTTACGTTTGCACTTCCTTGGTATGGGAATTGCCGCTAACAACTCACTGCTGATTGGCTTTTGTTTTTTTTTCCAACTTGCAGCTGGACAGAAGCGGAAGCATAATTTTTAGGTAAAATATCTTTCTTTTTTACGTAGAGATGTTCAGGTGATTTAGCATATGGGTATTATGTCCCTTTAAGTGACATCTATTTATCTTAATAAAATTATTAATGTCTACTGGTTTAAAATAAATTTTAGACTTAATAATTCCTTCTTCTATGTACATTTCCAAATCTAGAATCATTATGATTAACTGGCTACATTCCCAATCAATTTTATTGTTAGTATTAGTAACTAGCCACCAGTCCTTACCCCAGTTTTTCTTCTCCAAGTATATTTAAAATGCTTAAAGGGGCAGTAAACTTACAAACTAGTGCAGAATTATATAACATTAGCTTACCGGCACATTTATACTTTAAAGGATTGCAGAGAAATTAACTAAAACCTCCTTTTACCAGAATGCCGCTCCTTGCTCTACTGAGCGGGTCTGGTTTTTACACAGAGCATCTCTGCAACACTGTGTGCCCGGTCGCGCCATTAAAATGAATGTAGCTTGCTCCCGCTACTAGACCAGAGCGGGGGCGAGCTACATTCATTTTAATGGCACGACGGGGCACACAGTATGTGCAGAATTATATAACATTAGTTTGTAAGTTTACTGCCCCTTTAATGCATCTTTCAAATAAACTTTAGTTTAAATTACATATGGTTGTAATAATTTATCAATATAAAATTGCAAATTACTAGTTAAACTGATAATAAATGTTCTTTTTTGTATATACAGATCCGGAATGTTAGCGATATTTTAGATAGGGTTTAATTCATCAGTTGTAATGAAGATACCCTTTAACATACTTTTAATGTAGCGCTGAAATTCAAATATCCCATGCTCTGACTGCCCACTTCAAAAGTATTTTTGTAAACTAATGATTTCAAATATTCTCCAATCAGTGATCTAGTCATATGGCTCTCAAACAATTTTGTTTAAGCTAGAAAAAAAACGATTGGAGAACAGTTCAAACAATTAGCTCACGGGAAAAAAAATTACTTTTGAGGTGGGCGGCTGGAGCGAGGGATATTTGAATTTTAGAAAAAGGAAGAAAGTGGTCTCCAATTCATGCAAAAAGTCATTTTATTCAGTTACATGGGATAAGATCCAAACAAACACAATCTCACCTCTGATAAGATATAAAATGTATGCATTCTGGGATATTTAACATTCACAAAATAGTATTCTGTTTTTATTAGGAAATGTTTTTATAATCCCTCATCCAAATAATTTTAGTATATGTTTTCTATTTTTACTGATCTTTTGTATTTTCATGTGTGGTCTTATAATATAAGTTGACACTCTTTGGTATATTCTTTTAATTTTTTGTTGGTTAGTAATATGGAATAAATGCACTACTACATATTAGCGATAGTTAAAATCTTTCAACCAATAAGTGATTTTTCTGTATGTTTTTTTAGTACAATATACAGCAAACTAAAACTCATTGGCATATTTTTTCTTTGATTTTGTTGGCCAGCAATAATATAGAACAATCGTAATGTCAAGTAAAAGCAACAGTTTAAAGTTTTGACCAATAAAGATTGAAAATGGTCTATAAAAGGCAACGGGGGCATGGTGTCAGGGTTTACTACTCTTCTTTGTTTCACTTGGAGTGCAGGCCTGTTTCTGGTTTCTCTTGCAGTGTTTCTGACACTTTGCTTTCCTCCCATACGCCCTTTTATGGACAAACTTGTTAGCATCATCACTCTGCAACTACTGGCAAATTCCTGTCTCTCAGTGATGATATAACACCAGTTTACTATATAACCATCACCCAGTCCACTTTGTCTCCGCCCTTGCGTGAGTCCAGATCTACCAAGTTTACTCCTGTATTTTGTACCTGTTCTCCGTGTATGACTGACTGTTTTCCTGGTTCCTGGCTCCGGCTATTGTTCCTGTAGTTCCTGCTCTCTGTGTTCCCTGACCTGGCTTCGCTGACTACCGCTATGGCATCTGTTCTCTGGCTTGGTACTGTCTTCGTCCTAGAAATCCCTATTGCTGTTTATTGTTATTTTAAATAAACTTTATTTATTTTCTAACCTGCACTTTCTATTTCCGTCTGGTTTCTTGGTTTCCTGACATTACACAAGGGCCATGAATCCTGACGGTGCAGGTATTCCTACACTTCCCACGTTGGTTTATAGGTTGGATAAACAAGATCACCGTATGGATCAGTTCGCTCTGGCACTGCAGAGCCTTCTAACAGGCACTGCCCATTTTGATCCAGGTGTTTTTAGGCTGGTGGCTTCCTCCGTTGCTGCTCCTGCGTTTGCAGCTGAACCATCAATCGCTAAGGGTATGACTGGGTCAGCACCGCTCCCTCAGCGTTATGGGGGCGGCTTGAGTCAATGTTGTGGCTTCCTTAGCCAAGTGGGCATTTACTTTGAAATGGTTCCCCAGGCATTTCCTTCTGATAGGTCAAAGGTGGGCTTACTGATTTCGTTGCTCTGAGATAAGGCTTTGGCCTGGGCGAATCCTCTTTGGGAGAACAATAAACCTGTGATATACGATTACTCCGAATTAGTTGCCCCCTTTCGTAGGGTATTCGAAATACAGGATCATTCCTCCTCTGCCACCAAGCAGCTCATGTCTATCTGACAGGGTACATGAATTGTTGCCGAGTATGCCATTGAATTCTTTATCCTGGTGACAGAGATGTGGGCTGGAATAATGACGCTCTTGTGGCCTCTTTCTTGCATGGCCTCTCTGATATCCCAAAAGATGTAATTGCGGCTAGAGACCTGCCTAATGAGCTTGAGGCTCTCATATCTTTCCTGATCTAGTTTAATACCAGGCTCAGGGAGAGATCATCCTTTAAGTAGCACCTGCAGAGGTTTCCTACCAGACTGGCTCCAACTTTTTCTTCCCCACCCATTCATCCCACGCCTCCTGGGGATGATGTGCCAGGCAGTGAAACCATGCAGTTGGGGTTAACTCGCCTCTCTGAAGCTGAGCAGGTCTTTAGGAGGAGGGAGGGTCTATGCCTTTACTGCTGTCATCTCCTAAGGACGTGATCAACACATCCAGGAAATGCTTGCACCCAAGGTCCTGTCAGGGGGCAGACCTTGGGTGGACTTTCCTTGTCCCCAGTTCTCTTAAGAAACAAACCATTAGTTATGGTTGTCCTCTCCTGGGCCGATTCCTCTGCTGTCACTCAGGGCCTAGTAGACTCCAGTGCCACTGGCTACTTCATTGACATCACGTTTGCCTCTGAGAATTCCATTCCTCTTTTGCCTTGAACTGATCCGTTAGCCATTGAGGCTATTGATGGCAGACTCTACAGCCTGCACATATTACCCACAAAACTATTCCGGTCGATCTGGCTGTAGGGGCTTCACACAGGGAGTCGGTATGTTTCCAGGTTATTTCTTTTCCATATCCAATTATTCTGGGTTACCAGTGGCTCCTGGTTTCCACAATGTAATGCTACTTGCATTCATAGGCCAGTTAAGCTACTTTGTACCGCCTTGGTTTTCTTGTTGCCTACCGAATATCTAGAGTACCAGGATGTCTTGAATAAGGTGAGTGCTTGTACCCTTCTGCCACATCGTCTCTACCTATCAAATTGCTGCCAGGTGCAATTCCTCCTCGTGGCAGGGTTTACATTCTTTCTGTTGCAGAGCATAAGGCCATGGAGGAGTACGTTGCAGATGCTCTTTCCCGGGGGTTCATTTACAAGTCCTCTTCTCCAGCAGGAGCTGGCTTTTTCTTTGTAAAGAAAAAGTGTGGTGAGTTAAGACCTTATGTTGATTACAGGGGTCTCAATCGCATTATGATCAAGAATGATCACCTAATTCCTTTAATCCCTGAGTTATTTGACCTCCTCAAGGGAGAAAATGTTCTTTAACAAGCTTAATCTAAGGGGTGCGTATAATCTTGTGAGGAACAAGGATGGTCACGAGTGGAAGACATCGTTTAACACCAACAGCAGGCATTACGAGTATCTAGTAATGCCTTTCGGATTGTGCAATGCTCCCGCTGTTTTTCAATCCATGTTACAACATTGCGTGGTAGTCTATTTACACAATATTTTAATACACCCCTCTTCCCTCGAGTAGTGCCGTCTGGACGTTGGACGAGTTCTGCAACATTTACATGAGAATGGGCTTTTCTGTAAGCTTGAGAAATGAATTTCACCAGTCCCAGGTCACCTTTTTGGGCTACATTATCTACTCTTAGGGGTTCTTCCTGGACCCCCAGAATGTGTCAGCTGTTTTATAATGGCTTTGTCCTGCTGGCCTTAGAAAAAACAAAGAAACATTGGATGAAGCGAACTATTATCAAAAATGTATCAGATATTTTTCCTTCTCTGGTTAAACCTACCTCTGACCTAACTAAGACAGACAGTGATCCACATCATTAAGGCTGCCATTAAGGCTTTCAAAGCCCTTAAGTCTGATTCTGTCTCACCCCAGCCCTGCTTTACCTTTTATCCTTGCGGTTGATACGTCTGAGACAAGAGTAGGCGCTCTCCTGTCTTAACTTCCTACGCCAGAAGGATCCCTACACTCTTGTAGGTTCTATTCCAAAAAACTATCTCCAGCAGAGTGCAATTATGAGATTGGAGATAGAGAATTATTGGCCATTATCCTAGCACTCAAAGAGTGGAGACATCTGCTTGAAGGTACTACTGTTCCAGTTCTTATTCTAACAGATCATAAGAACTTAACATATGTCTGGGGTTTTGCTGTTTCTCTCGTTCAGAGAAGAATTGCCTGGTATTTTGGGACTGGACAGCACTGTTTATTCAGGATCAGACTGATATATTACAGGAAAGTTGTTCTCTGTGAAAGGCACACGTTGAGCTAAAAGAGGCTGCTTCTAGGGTGGAACTTAGCCATATGGTAACTAGCCATAGAACACAGACTTTTACACTCAACTGCTTCAACTGCCCTCTAACTTACAACAGGTAGCCTTCTGCAAAACAGCTTCATTATATTTTACCTACCAAGTTGTTTTATTGTATGTGTTTGTATATTTAATGATAATTCCTTTTGTTTTGTTTTTATTTTAAATGTATATATTACCATGACTTTGTAATTACAGGCTGTGCTAGTCATAATTTGCATACCTATAGCTCATTGCATATTTTAACAACTTTATGTCTGCCATTATGTTAAGTTAGTTTAAGCAGCTCTTGCCCATTTATCTGTCTATTTGTTTAATGGTTTTATTTCACCCCTTGTATACCTCAGTCTCAGTCTTATCTCTGTAATATTTTGTTGATGTTTTTTTTTATTTGTTTCTGCATGATTGACCCTTAGCTTAAATGTCCATAAATGTACCCTCCCACTCCTTTAACACACTTTTGCTGGCCCATCATTAACCTAATATATCTCTCTCCTTCAGCTTGATTTCAAACATATCCTCTCCCAGAACTCAGAGAAAATACACAGACTTTTACACTCAACTGCTTCAACTGCCCTCTAACTTACAACAGGTAGCCTTCTGGAAAACAGCTTCCATCCCACCCTACCCCTCACCCCACCCACCCCAAGCTCATTTCCTCATTTATAGATAGTCTCCCACACAACTTTCACTCTCCTGAAATGACAAGTGCAAACACTGATCAGCACATCCTTACATTCCCTTAACCCTATAGAATACACAGTACTTTTGTAATATTATATTTCATATACCTTTTGTTCCCTTATGCAATTGCTACAGTAATTCTGTGTCTTATGTTTTTAACTGGTTCCCAATTCTGTAAAAATGCTCAATATATTCATATTCCCTTTTGCTACCCTTTGTCTCTATAACAAACTACACTATTCAATTACTCCTTCTCCCTCTCCACCTGCACTGTTCATTAGCCCATCTCTCTTAAACTCACCTTACTTTTGTACTCATGAACTTTACCTATTCCTAAACACTCTCTCTCCCCCCTGCAGCTCATCTCAAAAGCAGTCTCACTACTGCAAATCTATATCTCATCTCATGTCACTCTCCCTCTTGCTTCTACTTACTGCTGGTGACATCTTCCCTAATCCTGGTCCCCAACCACTGACAAGCCGTGCACATCCATGTGTACCATCCCATAGACTCAGAAAACAAAACTCTGCACACCTTACTCACATTCCTCTTGCATCTAAAGCCACTACCCCTTTCACTTGTGCACTCTGGAACTCTTGCTCTGTCTGCAACAAGCTCACTTCTATACATAACCTCTTCATCTCCCGCTCCCTCAACCTTCTGGCCCTAACAGAAACCTGGCTCTCTCCCCTAGACACAGCATCCACTGCTGCTCTGTCACATGGGGGTCTCCACTTCAGCCACACTCCTAGGTCTGGTAATAGACAAGGAGGTGGTGTAGGTATTTTACTTTCCTCTCGTTGCACCTTTCAACAAATACATCCTATCTCTTCCCTCACTTTTCCCTCATTCGAAACCCACATGATTAGCCTATTCTCCCCTCTCTCTGTACGTGTTGCAGTCATATACCGACCCCCTGGCTCCTCAACTCAATTTCTAGATCACTTGGCTGCCTGGCTATCCTATTTCCTTTCCTCAGACACCCCTGCCCTCATTCTTGGTGACTTCAACATCCCCCTTAACAATCCCACTGCCTCATCTGCTAAACAACTTCTACAACTCACTTCCTCTTTCGGTCTGTCACAATGGACTGATTCTCCCACTAACAAAGACGGTCACTCTCTTGACCTGATCTTTAGCTATCGATGCACTCTCTCAAACTCCCCTTTTCCTCTTTCTGACCACCATCTCCTTACTTGCAACATATCATCCCTTCCTACAACTCTCCCTCCTTCTACTACTCACACCAAACTTCACAGAAGCATTATATCTTTAGATCAGCAACAACTTGCTAATTCCCTTAAACCGCTCCTCTCATCCTTCTCCTCCTTTTCCTGCCCTGAACAATCTATCTGCCACTATAATTCCACCCTTATATCCGTCCTTGACAATCTCGCCCCTCTTACCATTGCTCGGAAATCACACACTCATCCCCAGCCCTGGCATACTCCTCTGACATGGTACCTACGCAGATGTTCCCGTACTGCTGAACTACATTGGAGAAAATCACGGAGTTCAGCTGATTTTCTTCATTACAAATTCATCTTGAACTCCTACTATTCTGCCCTTAATCTCCACAAGCAACACTACTTCTCTACTCTTATCTCTAATCTTTCTTCAAACACAAAACGTCTGTTCTCCACTTTCAATACTCTCCTCCGCCCTCCCCCACTTCCTAATACAACTTCTCTGTCAGCTCAAGACTTCATTAACAAAATTGACTCCATCAGACATGAAATCAGCTCTCAACATAATTCCATTCTCTCCCCCCCCTCAAATGCTCTCACTCAACCACAACCCTCATAACCTGAAACTTAGTTCATTCTCCCCTGTTACTGAGGAAGACGTTTCGGCACTTATACTGCGCTCTCACCTCACTACCTGTCCCCTTGACCCTATCCCCTCACAACTACTCCCCTCCCTCTCTGCTACCCTTACCCCTATACTAACACACATTTTCAACCTCTCCCTCAGCACTGGTGCATTTCCCTCATCGATGAATCATGCACTGGTCACACCTATCCTCAAAAAACCTTCCCTTGATCCTACCTCCCCATCCAACTACCGCTCTATTTCCCTCCTCCCTCTTGCTTCAAAGCTTCTCAAAAAACTAGTATATGCACGCCTATCCCATTTCCTTATCTTAAACTCCTTTCTTGACCCGCTGCAATCCGGATTTCGTCCCTATCACTCCACAGAGACAGCTATTGTTAAGGTCACCAATGACCTACTTACAGCAAAATCAAAAGGCCACTTCTCTCTGCTTATCCTCCTTGATCTGTCCGCAGCCTTTGACACTGTTGACCACCCTCTTTTGCTCCAAACCCTCCAATCCTTCGGCATCTGTGACACAGCCCTTTCGTGGCTCTCTTCCTACCTATCACACAGTACCTTCAGTGTAGCCTTCTCTGGGGCCTCCTCTGCCCCGTTACCACTTTCTGTCAGAGTACCGCAAGGCTCTGTCCTCGGTCCCCTTCTCTTCTCAATCTATACGTCATCACTAGGTTCCCTAATTAAGTCCCATGGTTTCCAATATCATTTGTATGCCGATGACACTCAAATCTACTTCTCTGCACCAGACCTATCTCCTTCCTTGCTAACCCGTGTAACTAACTGTCTTTCTCACATCTCTTCCTGGATGTCCTCTCACTACCCCAAGCTAAATCTCTCCAAAACTGAGCTCCTCATTTTCCCCCCTTCTTCCAAAATCTCCACCCCCAATATCTCTATAACTGTCGACAACTCCATCGTTACCCCTACCCCGCATGCCCGATGTCTCGGGGTCACTTTTGACTCAGATCTTTCCTTCACTCCTCACATTCAGTCCTTGGCTAAAGCCTGCTGCTTCCACCTTAAAAACATCTCCAAAATTAGACACTTCCTTACACAAGACACAACTAAGATTTTAATCCACTCTCTCATTCTTTCCCGCCTTGATTACTGCAACTCTGTCCTCTCTGGTCTTCCCACCTGCCGCCTAGCTCCCTTACAATCCATAATGAATGCCTCTGCAAGACTCATCTTCCTTACTCGTCGCTCTTCATCTGCTGCTCCTCTCTGCCAATCCCTTCACTGGCTTCCTCTTGGCCTCTAGGATCAAACACAAAATTGTCACTCTGACATACAAAGCCCTCAACTGCACTGCTTCCCCCCTATATCTCATACCTTGTCTCCAGATACTATCCCTCCCGTCCCCTTCACTCTGCTCATGACCTCCTACTCTCCTCCTCTCTAGTTACCTCATCGCACTCCCATTTACAGGACTTCTTAAGACTGGCTCCGATCTTGTGGAACTCTCTACCTCGCCCCACAAGACTCTCCCCTAGTTTTAACAGCTTGAAGCGCTCCCTAAAGACTCTACTGTTCAGGGATGCATACAACCTATGCTAACCTTACTTTATACCAGTTCCACTCCTCCATTGCTATCCCCTGAACCCCCTTAAGTCCAGCTGTTTGTAGATCACCTTCTCAAGAGCTAATTACAACAGTGCAACTCTTGGCAGGGCCCTCTACCCATCTGATCCCTTAATTGTTTTGTTGTACTACCCTCTGTTTACAGCGCTGCGGAATCTGTTGGCGCTCTACAAATAACCGATAATAATAATAATAAAATAGAACAAGCTATTTTAAGAGTAGATGAATAAGGGAGCCTTGGAGACACGAAAAAAAAATTGGACAAATAAGGTAGGTCCCTGGAAATAAGGGAGGGTCAGCAACACTAAAACAAAGAGAACTGACACTTACTGGATTTCATATATATATACAGTATATATATATATATATATATATATATATATATACACACACACACCACTAAATAAGCTTAGAGGAGCTGGTCCTTCCTTCAATTTGCCCGTTTACTTATCTTTTTCAAGGGTAGATGTATCTTAGAATATCAAAGGCAATTCATAACACCAAGAACCACCAGTTTTTGGCACATTCCAGAGGGTTTTTATTTATATACAGAATGTTATTGCTTAAAAATAGGGGTTAAATAATTTGGTATTATAGTCTAAGGTAGACTGAGGGAGGGTTTTTTTTTGTGTGTTTATGTGGTGTGTCATTCTTTTATATGTACTAAGCTGCTTGATTGATGTATTGCTTATATGTATATCTCTAATAGTGTATACATAACGTTTACTGTTTTATTTTTCACAAAATTGTTTTTTGTACTAATCTGTTTATACGTAATATATAGAATAAAGTTATGACATCTTCTGTGACGTTTCAAGACGCACAGATTTATCTATAGCATGGTGGTTACTGAACGGAAGATAGATTAACTATTATAAAAATATACCCTTTTGCACAAATTAAGCGTTAAGCACAATATTTAGTTACGGTATTGACGGAGACCTTCACGGATTCCATACAGCCGGGCTAAAAAGGATAGATTACTAACCTTGCTGTTGTCATTTTGTTGTTGTGCATGAAACTGTTGTTGCCTGTATGATAAAATAGAGTTGATAAGTTAAGAGTTGAGAATGGGCAGATCCCAGTCTAAAAACTTTCCATCACCTAGTCCCGGGGAGACTTGTAAAGATTATGTGTGGAGAGTATCACCTGATGGGTATGCATTTGTCATACCCTGGCTGAATTGTATCGTGGGCTGGACGGAGGCCATGAGAACCTCAGATCCATTCCCTAGAGATGGGGCTAATGATAAATTTCACATGAATATGATAAAAGGGTTGTGTCTGGGTGATGAAGGTTTTTCCTTGGTATAAAGGTGATCCCAGCTGGAATATGGAGTATATGAAAAAGGGTGGGGAGAATTGGTTAGCTGTTGCCCCACATTGGCAGTACACTAACACTAAAGGGAATAAGAAGGGGAACAAGAAGACTCATAGACAAATAGTGTATGTACGTCCTTCGGCCACACACCAGTCACAGCCTCCTTTACCATCATATAATAAATTATATCCTAGTTTAGTGACCCCCCCAGATGATGAACTACAAACTATTGCAGTAGCAACCCTTCAGGCAAGGCATAATAATTCAAAAACCTCAGTGATTTCTGATTCTTCTTCCACCTATACTTTCCCTTATCCCCCCTCTACACCATTAACACCACCCCCTAACTCCTCTATCCCTACGCAACCTTTTTGTCCACCTGTACCTTCTGCTATCTCTAAAAATCTTCCTATATCAATAACACCACCTTCTAGCTCTTCAACCCCCCTTCTCTATCTGCCTTTACCTTCTGATGAAAGTAGTTCTTCTCTCCTCTCTCCACTACCCCATCTTATCCCGTATCTCTCACACGCCCTGCTATATCACCTCCTTTGATGCCTTTAACTAGAGTACAGGCTGCAGAGCTTAAGAGATATGAAAGACAGAAAAAGGATTCATATATTAAGATTGAGGAGGAAGATGAGGATTTATTGTGTCAAATGCCTTTTCTTACTGTAGGTGATCAGCTCATAATGAAACCTTTGACACCTAGTGAGTTACGTGAAATTACTAAAGGAGCACCCAACCCCCGACAACACCCATCTGCATGCATTCAGTATTTAAAGCGTATGTTAGAAGGACAGAACATGACACAGACAGACATGCGTATTATTATAGACGCACTATTAGATCATGACACTGAATCGGGATGGGATTGGGAAAGGGTTAGGTCCATTAATGAAATTGAGTATGGAAAGATAAGCAAAGTATGTCGATTGCATTAAGTTGTAAACAAGGTCAGAAAGAAACATTGTTTGAATTTGTTAAGCGCTTTTATAAATGCTGGAAGGAAGAAGCTGGAATGGAGTCAGATAATGCAATGGGCTCATTAAAGGTCCAGACTTGCATAGGTAACATGCAGCCTCAACTTTCTTTGTTGGTAAAAAAGCTTATCTCTGAATGGCCGGAGTTAAAACCCGGTGAATTCTTGAAAAGAATTCATGAAAAGGAGGGGGCAGGCTGTTTTGACATCAAAAAATTAGAGGGAAAAAATGTTGCTTTTTATCAAAAGCAAGGATTGCAGCACTGTGATCCATTCCAAGCCAGGGAAAGAGATAATTCAGGTGGTTATAGAATGTATGGGAGAGGACGAGGTAGAATGAGGGGGCGTGGATAGGGTAATTATCCTTCTAATAGGACACAGTGTTTTAATTGTGGGGAGCAGGGTCACTGGAAAAATGAATGCCCAAACCCCCCCAGTAATTCAGGCCCCCCTTACAGTCCCCGACAATGGAACAGACAGCCTTACATCACCCCATCCCCTGCACACACGGACGCGCCCAAACATAACATACAGTGGCCATAGGGATGCCTAGAAGAAGGTAGCACTCCACTTTTTCCAGTGGTGTCCACAACTTATCGCGAGCAACCATACATGGTCCTAGAGGTGGAGGGTCAACCCCTTCCATTTCTAGTAGACACCGGAGCAACATGCTCTGCTTTATGCTCAGATATGTATGGGGGCACTACTGGAGAAACTGAACCTTCTTTAGGGATTAATGGAGTGCTAACTCAGACTCTTATCACACCACTACTTGAAGTTAGGGTACCCCTTACTGGCCAATACATATTTCACCCATTTCGCATAATAACTGGATGTCCCTTGAACCTTTTGGGTCGGGATCTTATGGGTCCCCTAGGAGTAAAAGTAAATGTCACTAAAAAGGGTGGGTTAGATGTAAGCATGGGATCCACTAATTGGAGTTTTTACAATGACTTATTGAGTGAAATCCCACCTTCAGTGTGGGCCTCCTCTAAGTTAGATGTTGGGTTTATTAAATGTACCCCATACAAAGCTAGGTTAAAACCCGACGCTACTCCAGTATACATAAAATAATACCCATTATCAAGGGAAAAAATAGAGGGTATTAAACCCATGATAGTTCCTTGATAAAGGAATTCTTCGTCCAGTGGTTTCCCCCTATAATACCCCAATAAATCCAGTCCCAAAGAAAGATAATGAATATAGATTGGTCCAAGATTTAAGGACCATTAATGACATAGTGGTACCTATTGCCCCTATTGTCCCTAATGTTACAGCCTTACTCACAGCCATTCCACATGATGCCCGTATATTTACAGTGATTGATTTAGCTAACGCATTTTTCTCGGTCCCATTGGACCCTGAGACACAACTACTTATGGCATTCTCTTACGGTGGGCGACAGCTGGCATGGTGCCGCCTTCCTCAAGGCTTTGTCTCATCACCGGCAGTTTATTCGCTGGTGCTCCAGCGTACTTTGCAGGCATGGACATCCAGCCAGGGTTCGGTCCTCCTTCAGTACGTTGATGACCTAATGTTGTGTAGTCCTAATCAGGAGGCAAATACAGCAGACACTGTCAGTCTGCTTAAACACCTCGCTGCTGAAGGTCACAAAATAGCTAAACACAAGTTACAAGTAGGAGTGCAAGAGGTAGAATACTTGGGTTTTGTACTTTCACAGGGTCACAGGTCCATTAGTTCTAAACGCATACAAGCAATCCAAAGGGTCCCCAAACCTAACACTAGAAAAGACATGCTTACTTTCCTAGGTATGATAAACTATTGCAGACAATGGATTCCTGAGTGTTCCCATCATGATTCCATACTAAGACAAGCCACAAAAACCGATAGCCCAGAACGCATACAATGGACCACAGACATGACTAGATCCTACATTGCACTTAAGACCAGTATTATTAGTGCCCCTGCTTTAGGACTACCTGATTATTGTAAACCATTTCATTTGTATGTGAGGGACAATTGTAAAACCATGGCTGCTGTCTGTGCCCAAGAACATGGTGGAGGCAATATGTGTCCCGTAGCTTTCTTTTCCAAAGTAGTCCCAGTACCGGCACAGGGGATGCCGGCGTGTCTCCGAGCATTGGCGGCATGCGCCATGGCTGTGGAGATGGTTGAAACAATCACGCTAGGCCACCCGGTAGTACTACACACAAGTCACCAAGTTTTACATCTTGTAAAAAATGTTACCACGCAACACATGACTGCTCAGAGACTCTCTGGTTATGAATGTATATTGTTAAATAATACAAATCTGACTATTAAATATAGCAATAGTAACTCTGGCCCAGCCCAGATTCTAAATGCCCTACTTTTAGGCTCACCAGACCTAGAAACTGACCATGACTGTTTAGAGGTAATACATTACATTACTACACCACGACCTGACTTAATTGATAAACCTTTTGAGCATGCAGATAATGTATTTGTAGATGGTTCTTGTTCTACACCTAGTGATGGGATTTACAAGACAGGGTATGCTGTTGTGCAGTTACCAGATATTGTATTAAATGCAGGCCCTATTGCTTATCCTTCAGCACAAGCTGCAGAACTAATAGCACTCACAAAAGCATGTAAAATGTTTAAGGATAAATCTGTTAATGTTTACACTGACTCTCGCTATGCTTTTGGGGTTGTGCATGATTTTGGTATGATATGGAAACAGCGTGGGTTTGTTTCAGCAGATGGCAAGACCATATCTCATACCAATCTCATTAATGACCTTTTACAGGCCATACAGCTCCCAAAGGATATAGCGATTATTCATTGCCGTGCACACACACATAGGACTGATCCTATTTCTATGGTCTAATGCACTGGCAGATAGAAATGATAAAGAAGCCGCTTGTGCTTCACATACAGCTGAACCATCTGTTCCGATGTATGCTGTTTTAGCCCCACCCTCATATCCCACAGACCACATGCTTCATGAACTCCAGGGACATGCCACCATGGGTGACATGTCTTTCTGGAAAATTAATGGGTTAACTTTAGATGAAAATGGTTTGTTTTCCAAAAGGAGGGAAGGTGGGTATACCAGAGAGTAGCGTACCACTCTTTACAGCACAAGCTCATGGTATAGGACATTTATGGATAAAACCAACAATTCACTTGTTAAAACAATCCTTTTATATTAACAACATAGGTGAACACTGCAAAGCATATATTAACAGATGTGTATATTGCTTACAGGGAAATACAGTCATTCCTAATAAAGCTAAGCATGATCACTTACCCGCACCTACGGCACCATTTACACATCTGCAAATTGATTTTACACATATGCCAAAGACTGGCAATAAACAATTTTATTTGCTTGTCAAAGTCGATCAATTTTCTAAATGGCCAGAAGCATTTGTTACTCAGAGGGAAGATGCAAAAACAGTTGCTAGAATTTTAGCTACTGAAATAATACCTAGATTTGGTTGTCCACTCCAGATTAATTCTGATAACGGCCCCGCTTTCATTAGTAAAGTTACCCGAGAATTAGTACAATGGTTACAAATTAATTGGAACTTTCACATCCCATATCATCCTCAAAGCTCAGGAATAGTAGAAAGAATGAATCGTACTATTAATGAAAAACTTTTAAAGGCAACAGCTGGTACATGGGTTAGATGGCAACAGTATTTACCTGCAATTTTAGCAGAAATTCGTATGACCCCAAATCGGACAACCAGCTTGTCCCCATTTGAGGTCCTAATGGGAAGACCATTCCCAACTCCATGGGTAAAAGGTCCGCTTATCATTAAAAATGGTGATTTAGGGGGGCGGAGCGTAGCCGTGCAGGAACATGGCTGCGTCCTGAGTTTGCTCCGGTGCTTATCCAGTGCTGCTGGCTCCTAAATATACAAAAATGAAGGCAAGCTAACTTTCTCATACCCAACCTGCGCTACCCTGATACCCAGCGACCGGGATACAACCAGCGGTCCGTCACTCTTCGCGCTGAACACTGTGTAGCGGAGAGACCCTGCGGCGCTACACCGACCGAGACCATCTCCCTCGCAGGAACTGACCCGCGACCAAGTCAGCTGCCAGACCTGCATCCCCGGAGGCACCCGCTATCACACGAGAGCTCCGACAACAGGTACAGAGGGCTGAGGCGTTACCGGGATATTAGACAGTTTATCCCAACATTAGAACAGACGCCATTGCGGCCTACCCGGTTCACGCCCGCCCTACTCGCACCATACCCACGTGGCAGCCGCATGGGGAATAAAATTTACCACCTACAATAAACATTATTACATCCCCAAATATAAAGGACACATCAGAAAGCCTGGTCTTATAAAAGGGGGACTTTAATAACAGCAATACCCATTAATACACACCGCTGCTCAGGGGAGAAAAAGAGGGGGCACACCCGCACAGATTACACTACCAAGCACTGCAGGAGGTGTCCAACACACATCACTGTGCTGCAAATACAAACGACTAAACACCACTATCTGACACTGATACTCTACTGTGTCACTCCACGGTCACTGTTAAATGGCGTCAAGGCAGAAGCCTAAACCTGATAAAAAGACATTAGCCACATCATCATCAGCTATGAGCAACTTTTTTCATAAACCAGACTGTGAAGCTGCTGACACAGTCAAAGATGCACAATCACCAGAAACACAGTTGGAGCCAGTCCAGCTGTCCTCATCACAAACCCAGCAACTTAACCTCATACAAACAACAATTTCCCAACTACCATCCAAATCTGACCTAGCAGACTTAAAAACATTTATTAAAACGGAAATGTCCTCTCTCAGGAAGAATATAAATGAACTAGGATCAAGGATAGAGTGTCTGGAAGAAGGGCAAGACACTTTAAACACCATGGTATCAGATTCCAATCATCTGGCCGTAAGACAGGAGATCCTTATTCACTCTCTCCAACTTAAAGTCGAAGATCTCGACAACAGAAGCCGCAGGAGCAACTTACGAATACGCGTGTGCCCGAAGAGGCGACACAGGAATCTCTCCACTCTTACCTACTACAATTATTTGAGTACATTATTCCGTCCTTAAAACTCACAGAGTCATCCATGGAGCGTGCACACAGGGCCTTGAGACACCCCTCAAAACCTCCTAACCCCCCAAGAGACATTATCATAAAATTCACCAGTTATCTAGAAAAAGAGGCCATATGGAAGCAGGTTCGCCTGCAGAGAGAAATTACATTTCAAAAGTACAGCATCCAAATATTCCAAGACATATGCCCCTCCACCATTAAAAGGCGCAGAGAAATCCGCCACATCACCCAGGTTCTCCAGGAGAGACGGATACGCTACCGCTGGGGCTACCCTTTCAGCCTCATAGTCCAACAAGAAGGTAAGACTTTTATCTATAAGGAACCAGATGATCTAGACATGTTCTCCAAGGGCCTAAATATCACCTTCCCGCCACAGAACCAACAACCGCACAACTCATCCACCCTCAAACCCGACGGCGCACCCAAATCCCAGAGACCACAATGGTCACTGGTCAGCAAGAGAAAAAAGCTGGACATTTAATTTAAAACCCCTAGCTGCCACTAATCACCGCACCACCAGAAAAGCGGAGTACCATTTGGTACAATCTCCTCTATGCTGGCAGCACGCATGGCGTTAAAATGGACTTCCACCAAAGGACGCTGATAAGTATACTGTTATAATAATATACTGCTTGAATGTTTTGCAATCGCTTTATCTGATGCCTATGTTTATCATAATCTGCACCCTGGGAAAGTAAATTCTGGTACATAGATATACACAAACCCTACGTTGGGAGTGGGTCTTAAACATTCTTTCAGCTATGCCCACTGCCCCCACCTTCTCAGGGAAAACCAGGGCTCATATAGAATGCTAGTTTAAAGAAATAGAGAACTATTTAGAAATACACAAGCTTAAAGATAAACTGACAAGGGGTAATTTTTTGCTCAGATCCGATATTATACGCTTACCCACATAGTAATGTTTTGCAAACATTTTTATCTGATTCCTATGTTTCTCTTATTCTGCACCCCGGGACGTAAACTCTGGTATATAGATATATATAAACCCAAAATTGGGAGTGGGTCTTAAACATTCTTCCAGTTATGCCCACTACCCCCACCCTCTCAAGGAAACCCAGGATTCATATAGAATGCTAGTCTAAAAATCAGAGGACCATTGAGAAACACACAAGCTCAAAAATAATCTGACAAGAGGTAATTTCTTGCTCAGATCAGATATTATACGCTTATCCACATAGTATTAGGGAAGCTGAGTAGCTAAGTACAAGATAACTGCCTGCCCCAATACTCTTAAGCCAGGGCACCAGCAGCACACCGGATTAGCCACCCCCAAAATCAATAGGTTCCCAATGCTGGTATCTCTTGAACCTATTGTTTGTGTTTATTTTGTACATGTTTCTATTTTGTTTATTGTATGTATGTTTCAAAAGTTAAATATAATGTTTCACTCAAGGACGGCTGTCCTTGGTCCGCCCACCGCCCCACTATGTAAACTTTACCACAAGCAAGTTCATATATCTACACACCTGCAACGCGACCTAGCTACCACGCATATAGATAATGGCTAACACACGAACATACTCCCATGTCAACAACAACATACACATCTACTCAGTTAACGCAAAGGGCCTAAACATCCCTAGTAAGAGAACTTTAGTCGCTAAAGAACTACACACCCACAAAGCTGATCTCACATTTTTACAAGAGACCCACTTTCGAAAAGGAAGGGAGCCTCTTACTTTTAAACACGAACATCACACCTGCTATTGGGCTTCACACTTTAAGTGTAAAAAACACGGAGTCGGCATACTGATATCCAAAAACACCCCCTATACACTTATACAGGCCATCCGAGACAGAGAAGGCAGATACCTTATTCTGGTAGGGCTATTATATGGCAGACCAGTAACCCTGGTCTCCTTATACGCACCTAACACAGCTCAACACTCCTTCATGAGGAAGATTTCTAATCTTATCCTGGAACATCAAAAAGGGACTCTCATTATATGTGGTGACCTTAACATTGCACTTAATCCCACTATGGACTGCTCCTCGCAGCACTCCTCTGTACCCATCTCCCGTATAACAAAGGTTAACTCATGCCTTAGGAATATTGTCGCACGCGACGTTTGGAGGACCCTACACCCCCAGTGCCAAGACTATACATTTTACTCTTACCCACATGAAACATATACACGAATTGACTATGTACTGACTGATGTTGGGGGCCTTTCTCTATTTAACTCAGCTAAAATCTCCCAAATCACTTGGTCGGATCACGCCTCTATACTTTGTACAATGACCTGGCCCTCAAAGCCAATCAAAAACTACATCTGGAGACTGGACGAATACTTGTTGACAGACCCAACAGTGACACCCAGAATCACGACTGCACTCCTAGACTACTTTGAACATAACGATAACTTGGAGGTCACCCCCCACACGCTATGGGAGGCACATAAAAGCGTTATCAGAGGGGAACTAATAGCCATTAAAGCGCAGATCAACAAAGCTAAAAGAGAATTAACTTCCTCTCTCATTTCAAACATAGAGCGTCTAGAACAGTTGCATAAAACTACACCCACAGATAAAAAAATACTTTCTGACCTAACACAAGAAAAGCAGACATTGGCCACGCACCTAAATAAATCTCATAAAAGACAATCGTTGTATGCCCAACGTAGACATAACGAAGGCAGAAATAGATCTGGCAGACTACTAGCCAGGTATTTAAAGCAAAAGGCACACAAGAAATACATTATGCAAGTTAAAGATGACTCAGGCCACTCACAGAAATCAACTAAGCAAATCCTGCTAACTTTCCAAACTTTCTTTCGTAAACTTTACAACATTCAAAAGCCACACAACCACGACACAGACCAGGAGGAGACGAGAACCCGACAAATAGAGGAATACCTTAGGGAACTTCAATTGCCACATCTGACTGACTCCCAACAAGAGCAATTAGAGAGCCCAATCACCCTTTCCGAACTAAAATTAGCCCTAAAGAATCTGCCAACTGGCAAGGCCCCGGGTCCAGATGGTTTCAGCCATAAATATTATACAACGTTCCAAGACATCCTTAACCCATATATGCTAAATTACTTCCAATCAATAGATGAAAGTAAATCCTTCCCCTCCAGGGCATTAGAAGCCCACATCATATTAATCCCTAAACCCAACAAACCACAGGACCTCCCCAATAGTTACCGCCCTATCTCACTGCTAAATACTGATGTCAAGCTCTACGCCAGGATTTTGGCGTTGAGAATGAACAAGATTCTTCCCGACCTGGTCCATCTCGACCAGGTTGGCTTTGTGCCCGGTCGGGAGGCAAAGGACAACACGGTCAGGGCCTTAAACCTAATTCACTATGTTAAATCCCAAAATATACCTGCGGTCCTGTTATCCACGGACGCAGAAAAGGCCTTTGACCGTGTTGCCTGGGACTTTATGCGAGCGACATTGACCCAAATGGGTCTGGGAACGAAGATGCTTACCAGAATTTTTTCCTTATACTCCCACCCAACCGCAAGAATCCTAGTCAATGGCACTCTATCCTCCCCATTTCCCATATCCAATGGAACCCGCCAAGGCTGTCCCCTGTCCCCACTCCTTTTCGCATGTGTCATTGAAGCCCTGGCGGAAAAAATTAGGAAGAATCACCAGATAACTGGAATTGATATAGAAGGACGTGCTTATACAGTCTCCCTGTTTGCTGACGACATGCTTTTCACCCTTACCAACCCGGCCACTTCAATCCCTCAACTTCTAGCCGAATTCTCTAAATTCCAACTCCTGTCAAACTTCGTAGTCAACATGAAAAAATCCGAAATATTAAACATAAACTTACCAGACACTTTATTAATTCCCACCCAAAGAGTAACCCCATTTACCTGGTGTCCCCGTTCTTTGAAATACTTGGGAATTTATCTAACGCCCTCCCTAGATGATATCTACCAACAGAACTATATACCCATCAAACACACTATAATAAGAGACCTTTCGTCATGGGGCTCCAAAATGTTATCCTGGTTAGGGCGCATAGAAGTCATTAAGATGAACGTGTTCCCCAGGATACTATACCTCCTTCAGACCCTCCCGATTCCTCTGCCCCGATCCTACTTACCTTCCCTACAAAAAGCATTTAGCGACTTCATATGGCGCAGAAAACCACCCAGAATAAACAAATCAATAATGCAACTACCTAAAATTCAAGGGGGCTTGGGAGTCCCGAACATCTCCGCATACCGTCAGGCTATCTTCCTCCAGAGGTTGGTAGACTGGAATATACATTTTGATCACAAAAGGTGGGTCCCCCTAGAACACCTAATAATGAATAAGACACACCTGGGGAGGATGTGTTGGGGTGATCCAAACATACTCAAGAGAAATAGAACAGACAACCCGATGATCCAAGAGACATTTCAGATATGGGAACATACTATAAATACCACACACTATATCTCATCCATTCCATCCCCATTGACTTCCATGATAGAAAATGGTGAATTCACAGTACGCCCCTACACCCGAGACACCACGGACGCTCCAAACAGGGACTTCACGATTAATGCAATGACCAATAACGAAACTATTCTCTCACCAGATCTGATCTCGAAAGGCTATGCATGCTTTCAAAACTGGTTCACATACCGACAGGCAGTCCACTACATATCCACACACAAGGGACATAATAATATGATTAGACCACTAACCACGTTCGAAACACTTTGCACCCAAACCCCACCTTTGAGACACACACTCTCAACCATTTACAAGATCCTAACACCCCCCCCTCTAGGGCACATACCCCCGTACTTAGAGAGCTGGGAACGAGAACTAGGAGTTATAATCCTGCCCCAAACCAGCGCACAGATGTTCTACAATGCACTGAGATCCCCCGTCTCATCATCTATACTAGAAATCAACCTCAAATTACTACATAGATGGTACCTCACCCCGAGAAAATTACATCGTCTATTCCATACACAAAGCAACAAATGTTGGCGATGCGGCCATGTGAATAGCGATACTGCACACATGTGGTGGTGGTGCAACACCATCCAAAACTTTTGGAGGGAGGTCATTGCCGAGATAGAAGCTATATTAGAAATCTCTTTCCCACTAGACCCCTTAGTGTGGTTACTACATAAACCACCCCCCACAATTAAATACAAGCCATACATTCGGCTGTTCAACATTATGGTCAATGGAATCAGATTCCTAATAGCCAAAAACTGGAAACACAGAGAAGCACCATCGTTAGAGATGTGGGTTCAGAAGGTTTCCGAGATCATAGATTTAGAAGAATACTACTATCTTAAACATGGCACAATGGACACATATGCCGAGTTCTCACAACTATGGCTCAACTACCTCCAACACACAACTGAAAATACTGAGTAACACGAACAACCTAGATAAAACCAGATACAGACATGGGAGTTAGAACTGACAGCACAACTATCTGTTATAGGGGCGGGGGCGGACCGGGACCGGCTGTTTTTATAATTGTTTCTGTTTTTGTTTTTTATTTTTTCTTTCCTCCTCTGTTTTACATGCTTTACTTTTACTACCGATTGTTAAACAGCACCTCCTCATGAGAGGATAAATACACCTTCCACACCAGTATGCCTCCACCATTGAACATTAAATCAAGCTTGAACTTAAAAAAGGCAACTGCTATCCAATATCTAAGGGCCATAGGCCTCTGTTACTGTTAATTATAAAACTCACAGCCATTGTATTATTATGTATTACCGGAGCTGCGTCTCCACTAACCTGTATACCTATTTTATTATTACAATAAAGCTGTTTGGAAAAAAATAAATAAAAAAAAATGGTGATTTAGAGTGTATTAATGAACAATATGTAAAGCAATTAATTGATAAGTTGAATGGCATCTATGGTGAAGTGTCCTCTCGTTTACCGCTCCCTGCCCAGGAACCAATGCATCCTTTCACGCCTGGAGATCTGGTCTGCATTCGACAGCTGAATAGATCTAAGAAAGGAGGTTTCCCGTTCAGCAAGCCCGTGACCGTGATAGCTGTAACAAGAACTGCGGTACTGACTGACGACAGGGATATCTGGATACACGCTTCGCGTGTCAAACTCTGTCCTAAGAGGGGAGAAGCGGGTGAAAAAGTATCGGTCACCCATCATAAAGACACAGAAGAAGAGTATGCCAAGGACTGGGCACGCCTCATAAAGATACAGATAGCGGACGCTGTGGACAGTATTCCAGATCCCCGCATTCAGCATCCTCTTCCACCCACCACATTACCAGATCTTTCAACGGTGGTATGCACATTACGAGTAATAGAGGACATTGATAATATCCTGGACACCAACTTAGCTACCATCAACAGTGTGGACAGTATTTCAGCACCCTTTACTCAGCACTCCTATAAGCATTTATAGTATCTGTGATTTTTGTGATATTATATTGGTATCAATGTTGGGTGATTAAAGGTTGTTAATCAGTAAAGTAACGGGGGGGGGGGGAGACACAAAATACATCACACAGACACATTCCTATAAGGATTCTAAGTCACTTAATGAGTCTTATTCATTGGAAGAAAGCATTACAACACTGCATATTTCTTTCAATGAACCCAGATTCCTCCTCGACTACCTTACCTAGCGAACCTGGTTCGACAGATTCTACTAACGTCCCTCCCCTAGAGGCTCCAACACAACCTATATTAGCCACTACTGCAGCTACAGTTACAAAGTGCCTAAAAAGTAGGGAAAAGGGAACAAAGAGGTTATCAAGCACTACCACAGAGGAGGTTAGACGTAAGTTGAGTGTAAAGGGAGATAATCCTGGTGGTCACGAGGGTTGTGCTAGAATAAGGGAACTTTTTAACCAGGTCCACTATAATAGTTGCATTTTAAAGGAACAAAGGGACTGTCTGCTACAGGAGTTGGGGCAGATGCAGACCTTTAATAGAGTACTTATACAAAATTTGCACGAGCACTCTTTTATTTGTCCCCTAGTTCAGTGTCCACAACTTACTGCTCTCGACCTATCCCGGCAGGTTGCCCCTCCCCCTTCCACCACCTACTACTTCCAGTACTCCCGCATCTACCGGCCATATTGACAGCAATACCGTCCAAACAGCTACCAGCCCACCTTCTCTACCCAATGACCTCTGAACCCTCTACTACTTACTTTCACGAAAAATTACTAGAGACTGTAGAACTTAATACTGCAACTGCTCTAACTTCCTTGTTATTAAAAAGAGAAGGTAAGAGAATGGATTGTCACAAATCCTGTTGAGGAGGAGTTTAGACGTAAGATACGCAGCCAACGCAAAACACAATATCAAAGACAATATCGTAGTAGACTACAGGAAAAGACTGAACAACTCCACCACACTTGTTTAGTTTTAAAAACCCAAAGGGACTCACTAGTAAAGGAATTGGAGGAACTCACAAAATTTACTAGAACTATTCAGAATACACTCAAGGAACATTTTTGGATTTGTCCTTTAGCCCAGTGTTCAGCTTGTTATCCACACCTAGTAGTTCAGGTTACCCCTGGAGTATCTGAAAATCCTCCTACTCCCAAGTCCCGGAGTTATATTGATCTCTAGATCCTCCTAAATTACATAAAGAACAGACAGGGAGAAAAGGGTTAACGCAGTTACGCTAACATATACACTTCTCTGTAGGAATATCAGGGCGTTCTTACATCTAATGCGTCACATCCTTCTAAGTGCGCCTACATACACTCCTCCTCCTCTAATAGGAAAGGAACCCCCCCCCCCCCCTTCAAATACAAGACGATCCCCAGCCAGGCCCATCTTTTCTACATACATCTACACCCACTGAGGCTGACATTGTTACCCTTTTCTTTCCTCCGTACAAGTATTTTCTCCTTCAGAAGTACCACAGTGGGCAGAAACAGGGTCAGCAGAAACTGGTTTTGGGTTAAGGGGATATCAGGAATCGCCTTCCACTCCTCACAGACATTGTAGACGTTGTGCTGAGTTCCTTGCTACTATTGCCAAAGAGGAGGAAGTTAGGCAACGTCAGACTAGGGAGTGTAGTAGACTAGCATCTAAAAGACACAGAGCAAAAAGGAGAGCAGCATTTAAACAGGCCTGGGGAAAACAGCAGCGCTTAGAGCGACAGATTAAGGAGTTGTATAATAAATTAGCATCCCTGAAACACTTACATGCACTTGTAGAAGAAGACATAGCACATCACTTAACACACTGCCCCTTAGCCTTGGCAATATCATTATCTGAGGTTGCAAACTGTTCCGACAGTAATACTGTCTTTGAATTTACCAAAATCTACTAATCCTTAAAAATGGCCCCCATTGTAATGATGGACCACCCATGTAAAACGTTTGTGATATTGTTGGGCGTTCTCCTGTTTGCCTACATACCAGTCATAATATTCTCTTGTTATGGATACCCTGAGGCTACAGGATCTTTTGATGCACAATGTGCTTTTTTGCTTGGTAAAAGAAACATTAGTTACACTACCACACATACAAGGTTTTATAATGGTTCTAATACTTCATCCACCTTATATGCTTCATTAAAAACTGTATCTGCTAAAACCTATACTTCCCTGGGGAGACACGAAAGATCTGCACCATTGCATAGGACTCCAGGTACACTTGTAGATTGTTATGATTTGTATGCTTGGAAAGGGTATACTTCACATAATTATAGCATAGATTTAGAAGGTATAGACTCCAAAAGGTGTAATACAAAGCAAAGATGTGATGTGTTTATTTTGAAATCTCCATCAAAAGATCTATGTCACAATGTCACTTCAAATGTATTAACATTAACCCCGTACCAAGACACACAACACTGTAGCATGCAGGTTACTTCCTTTACTAATTATACAAGTTATCTTTTATCACATCTTCCTCTCCGGTTCATGGGTATGACAAATGACTTTGTAGTTAGAATAAAGAATCCAAATTCAGACGATACAACAGAACATAAGATAATACGATCTTTTTGTTTTTTCCTTAAACATAATAAACTGTCATCTAATATAACAACTATACAAGAGGGAGAAAATCAGACTACAGTGATAGCATGGCCTCAGAATACATATCTTGTATTCGTAAGTACAATGGACATACGTGGTTACACAACTGATCTTAATGTTTTTGTACATTTCTGTAATGTACATACAAAACCATTATATGCTCATAGGACACCCTTTATTCCTGGTGACTGCTGCAGTTCACATGATTGGCATACAGGTACCCATTTCAATTATACATATTTTATGTCAGCTGAAAGGGAGGCTGCTTAAAAGGCTAATTGTACTAATTGGAAATCATGTAGGACTCTAAGTATTACTTCCATTATTAAGCCCATCTGCTATGACAGACCTTTAGGTCAATTCCTGTTTTTACCTAATAAAGATTCAAAGAAATGTAATACTCGAGTTACTGCCTATCCCCCAGGCCCCAGACCCACTTATCATTTGTCACTCACCCCCTCTAGACTCCCTGTGGCATTAAAAAGTTTAGAGGATTTGAGGGACAGTCAGAACACGCAAGATAACATTGAAAATATACGCCGCTCTAATAATTACTTCCTACCATACACAATTCAGATAAACCAGGCCCCCAACTATACAGATATAGAATGGAATACAGGTACTTATATCATATTTACATACATAAGGCCTAGTAATAGGCCAAGAGAGGATTACCCATATGCATATTTTTGGACTATGGCTTATTGTCTCCCTTTTGTTCCCATCAGTACCCATAACTTTACCACTATTCCTTTAACTCACACTTGTGTAAATACTACCACATTTTCAAAAATGGTACACATATCCCTTAATATTTCTACACCAGATGTCTCTTTATGCCGCCGCTCACGCAGGCGCCGTGAGTGGTATGATACTTTGTTGGGGGGCACTGGTGTAACATTGGGTGTCCTTAATGGTATAGATAATGAAGTAATCAATAACAAATTGTCAAGTGTAGAAGATATTGGATCCTCACTTCACTTGGTGGGACAATGGGCACCTACAATATATGAGGCACAAAGGAAAGGCCTAGAGCTTGAAACAAGTATGTATAGATATTTGAATAACCTTACTATGGCTGTCGAAAACCTAGTATCAGATAGTGGTAGTTGGAGTCTCTGTGGTTTACGGTATGTATATATGAATCAACAACGTTTGGATTTAGAAAACATCTTGACGATTCCTAAAACTGATAAATTACGCAACTTATTAGCAATAGGAAACAACAATGAAAATGTATGGATACATATTGATACTACTAGTGTTAAGTGCGTAGAATGGGAACATAATGGTAATATTTCCAAACACTCTTGCCTAGTATCAATCACTGCCTATACAGCTGATGTTGTGAAAATAGCTTGCACATTTTTCACATTACCACACCCAGTTTTTAATTTGTTGCATTCTAATTGGACATGGTGGAAACCCACATATCATGGACGACAACACCACATCTTCACTGGAACACTGTGATCAAACAGATCGTGGATTGGCATGTCGCCATGCCTCTCCAATTTTTGAACCCTGTTTGTTAGCATCTGAGATTTATTCATGCACATGGCAGGTATATCCTGGAAATTTCTCACTCATGATAGAAATAGCACCTCAAACTGTATGCATGTCTACTAGTTTGCCAGTTAACATTCCTATGGTTGACAGTCAGCTACCATTCTCTGGCTGCGTGTTTAATATTAGTTTTTTTACTTGGAAAGGTAATAGCTATTTATTACACCCTGTACTGAATGTTTACAAACATACATTCTTCATACCACATGACCTACCTATTTCTTCATACCAATTACCCTCCACTACCATTCTACATTTAATGCTGGGACATAAAAAGAATTATTTAAAGGGCCATAATACCCAAATGTTTAAACACTTGAAAGTGATGCAGCATAGCTGTAAAAAGCTGACTAGAAAATATCTCCTGAACATCTCTATGTAAAAAAGAAAGATATTTTACCTCAAAAGTTCCTCAGTAGCCACCTCCCATTGTAAAGGATTTCTAAGCAGCATTTTAGTGTGTCTGTCCTGGGACATCTGAAGGGATGAGCATCGTGCACTCTCATATTATTTCACCAATCAGGTAAAGGAAGCTTACTATGAAATCTCATGAGAGTCAGGTAAAATCTCATGAGATCACAGTAAAAGTTCATGACCTCAGCACTGCTGATGCTGATTGGCTGCTGTTCATTTCTTCATTTTTTAAAATTTTTTTACCTGCAGCTGGGAGCAGTTGAGTATAACTTTTTACACAGAACTCACTCTGCTGAGCTGAGGAGATTGTGAGGTAAAATATCTTCCTTTTTTACATAGAGATGTTCAGGAGATATTTTCTTGTCAGCTTTTTACAGTTATACTGCATCAGTTTCAAGTGATTTAGCATATGAGTATTATGTCCCTTTAATACATTACAACAACATGAAAAAGCTATTTCTCATGGGGAGATACAAACACATTTTGTTAAGGACAAGTTGTTATCTGTTTCTTCAAAAATACAAAATGATCTTACACATCATTGGTATGATTCGCTGACTGGCTGGTCTACAACGGGTAAACAAATATTACAAATGTCATTTTACCCACTCATCATCATTGCATTGATATTAATACTGTTAACACTATGGAATCTTTACCTCACATGTACCCTTTCCAGGAGAATTAAGGCCACTATTAAGAGGCATACTGAACATGAATATGAAAATATGTTACAAGGCATACCTTCTTCATATGAAACATATGAAATCCCCAATGCAACATATGAAAATCCACTCAAATATAAAGCTTAATGTATCATGTTGTGATCAAAGAGGGCAATGTAGGGCTGCATATTCTTTAGGCCCTATACTGTGCCTTATGTCTATGCTATATTACTGTATGCTGTTATATGGTTCATATTTCTGCAAACTCCATATTGTTTTATTTTCACTATAACTGTAATTTTGTGCTTGCTTCTCATGTTTATTGCTTAAAGGGACACTGTACCCAAAAGTTTTCTTTTGTGATTCAGATTGAGCATGACATTTTATGCAACTTTCTAATTTACTCCTATTATCAAATTTTCTTCATTCTCTTGGTATCTTTATTTGAAATGCAAGAATGTAAGTTTAGATGCCGGCCCATTTTTGGTGAACAACTTGGGTTGTCCTTGCTGATTGGTGGATAAATTCATCCACCAATAAAAAAAGTGCTGTCCAGAGTACTGAAACAAAAAAAAAGCTTAGATGCCTTCTTTTTCAAATAATGATAGCAAGAGAAAGAAGAAAAATTGATAATAGGAGTAAATTAGAAAGTTGCTTAAAATTGCATGCTCTTTCTGAATTACAAAAGAAAAAAATTGGGTTCAGTGTCCCTTTAAATAAGCTGTTTTGCTAACAACCACAAATTACTGGCAATATGTCAGGTGCTGATGAAAATGTATTACTAATGAGAAGAATATTATTTACTGCTGACAAGAATATTATGTTTACTGATAAACTCACATGATATATCCGGATGTGATACAACCATATATGGCAGAATCATGAGTAACTTCTGCAAAAATTGTAGAAACTATAAAACCAATTGCTTTGTTATAAAGATTTCAGATTTGCCAAGAATCCATCTTGTGTCTGTGTCAGTTTCTTGGAATCTCTCCAGAGCTCTGTGAAAGAAGGTGTCAGCCACCCCTGCCTAAAAAGAGCCCTACAGTATGCTGCCATAAATATAAGCAGCTTGTGGTTGGTGCACATCCAATGTTGCATTAGTGCTGTGTGTGTGACCTTATTTTAGAGATGTACTTCTATGATGAAAATGTACATAAATTAAATGGTTAGCTAATAAAATAGTACTGCATATTCGTATTGTGCATATTTTGCGTGGTTATGTGATACAATTGATAAATACATGATGTCTCTCTGTAAATAACTGAGACAACTTTGGCACAGGACTTAAAGGGACATGAAAGCCAAATTTTTTTCTTTCGTGATTTAGAAAGAGCATGTCATTTTAAATAACTTTCTAATTTACTTCTATTATCTAATTTGCTTCATTCTCTTGATATCACTTGCTGAAAAGCATATCTAGATATGCTCAGTAGCTGCTGATTGGTTGCTGCACCCAGAGGCCTTGTGTGATTGGCTCACACATGTGCATTGCTATTTCTTCAACAAAGGATATCTAAAGAATTGAGCAAATTAGATGATAGAAGTAAATTGGAAAGTTGTTTAAAATTGCATGCCCTATCTGAATCATGAAAGTTTAATTTTGACTAGACTGCCCCTTTAAGTACAGGACAAGTATATATATATATAATCGTTCCCCCTCATACCAAAACCTCACTGCATACTGCAGTATAGTAGTAGCATTGAGGGAATAGTAGTTCCCAAATATGGAAGTCAGAGCATGCGGCTGAGTGTAAGTTTCTCAGTACTTGACTTCTGCCTGCCAAGTGCTGGAAATGTGAGAGTGCTTAGCCAGCGAAGCAGCAGAGGTGCTGGTGAATAAAGTAATAACTAAATTTGTACACAACCTTAGTAATGATGTGATCTCACTCATCAATAGTTGTTGGTAATGTAACACTAATAATTACATGATGCACAACAAATCAACGCAACAACCCTGACACATCTGTCTTTTACTTTACATGTGACCTTTGTCTCACGGGGAGCGGTCTAATGCACATGCGCATTTCTTACTCACGGCTGATGCAACATTTTTACAGAATCAGTGCGGGCGGCGACTAGAAGGAAGTGTATTACTCCGGAGGATAAGAACATTTTTTTAACAGGTATAAAAATTAATGTTCTTTTTTGGAGCGGGCGGTGACTTGAAAACAAAAATGACTCGTGCAAGACTAATATTGAGATAATATAGCAATCAATTTACCATGATTCTCTATGTAATCGTTGTATCTTCATTAAAGATACGTAAAATAGATATGTTAGTACAATGCAAAATATATAACATTTACTATTAAACTATACATACAATTGATTATATATATATATATATATATATATATATATATATATACACACACACACACACATGTAACTGCTGTGTTGTGTATCCATTCCGTATAGACTCAATACATACATTCTGGACTTGTATGTGAGATGACGATATTTAGATGAATTGTTTATATAGGTGTATAATTTAATTTTCGTTTTGTGCCATTTATTTAAATCTCGCGGGCTTAGTGCCATTACACTTGCGTACTTGTACTTTCCTGCCGTGGGCGCTTCCCCTAAACGTCACACCGATGTCACTGTCCTTTGGCAAGTCTCAAGCCCGCCCTCTCGTACTTTCTGTCAGATTGTCAGCTGCCGGTGTCGGAGCTTGTTCTGTCCCGGGCTGTCCGCCTCATGGCGTCTGGTCCCCATTCCCAGATGTTATGTGTGTGGATTCGGCCTGATGTGTGACCGGGACACAGCTTGCTCCTCCCCGGGGCTCCGGGCCCAGCTAGGCCGCTTTTTTTCTGGCCTGCTGCCATACAGACTCCTACAGCTGCTCGGGGCTGGCTGGGCTTACCTAATGGGGCTTGGTGGCCGCGGCCCAGCTCTCTTCTCCTTCCTGATTCCCACTGGATGGATAGTCCATAAACAAGTGGGGCCCGGTGAGGTCCTGGAAGCTTTACGCGAGTTTGCGCCTGTTCCCTGGGAGGACCTAGAGGAATGCCTGGAGGAGATGGGCCCATGGAATGAGCTGAACCCCGGCAAGGAGCAGAGCCCCTGGGAGCCAGGGATAGAAATACTGAAATCTTTGAAGGGTTTTGTGTGTCCTAGTAAGGAGCAAGACCTCTGGGATACAGAGCTGCACTGCTGGGAGGAGAATATGGCACCCAGCAAGGAGCAGGGACTTTGGGATCCAGACCTGGACTCCTGGAAAGAGTTATTGGTAACTAACCAGAATGGGGGCCAATGCCATTGGAAATCCTCTGTCTTTTCTTCCAATGGCCACAATAAGTGTGACCATACTAGTCTGCCAATGAAACCTATAGAGGAAATATCTCAGGTTCAATTTCCTGGGTTTAATATGGTGTCGTGCATCCTGAGTCCAGGTACAGGTGGGGTGTTAACTTGGATGACACAAGGGAATGAACAGAACCTACAGGATAAAGTTGATCTAGGGGAAATCTCAAAAATTGAACCAGATGTTGAGCTTCAGCATATCCGAAATAAGAGGCTTTGGTTCCTGCAGCAGAACCAGGCCCATGAAGTTCTAAACCTTGACAAGGAACAAAACCAAAATAATGATTTGCTTTATAGTGACCAACAACAAATGGCAAAGCAGCCCCCAGAGCCTTCTAGCATGGATCTGAAAACCTGTGAATGGCAACAGTGTGAGCAACAGCTGACCTCTGACAAGAATCAGGGATCACTAAGTCATGATTGGGAACAGATCATACTAGACTCCAACCAAATGTTAAATTTTGATTCATTACAAAACAATAGTCTAGAGGTAGCAGTAACTAACCAGGAACAGAAACATGATATTCCGATATTTATTTCTGAAAAGAAACAGGCTTTTTCAGAAAACAAATACCTGCCTAGTCCAGACCAAGACCAGGGATATTTTAGTCTGGAGGACTGGCAAAGTTTTAGTTTGTCTCTTGATTTACAGACTAATATCGCTAATGCATCAAACATGCCATGTGAGTTGAGTGAATTACAACCTGTACCTGAAAGACAGGTGCATACTGAACCTGGGAAAGAGGATGCCATATTAATTGATGATAAAGACAGTGGTGGGGCAGACTCTGATCTAGAAGAAGACATTCTTGTTCGTCCTGTTTGTAACAACAAACACATCAGCTACATTTTGGGGACCCCATGCAGTGATGAAGAGGATGCAAGTTCCAGCTCTGATGATGATGATGATGATTGGGATGATGATGATGATGGTTTTGATAGTGAAGGGTCTGTTTTGGACTCCGAGGAGCCTCAGGACTCACAAGGAGTGGAGCTCTTGAACTATTTTAATATTGTAGATCCTTACAACCCACAGAACTTTACTGCCACCATCCACACAGGGGTCAGGGTTGAATCCCCTCAGACTGTTGAAACACATGAGGAAGCACAGGAGGAGGAGGATGATTCCTCTTGGTGTGATAGTCTATCAGGTTCATCAAGTGAAGATGAGTGTAGTGCTGATGAGGAGGAGAACCTCAAACTTTGGAACTCTTTTATGAAGTCAGAAGACCCCTATAACCCTCTTTGTTTCAAGGCCTCTGTTCAAACTGCTGAGCAAAAGAGGCAAAGTAGAGACGCTTCTAGCAAATACACAGAACAAGGGTCAGGGTGTGGGGCACTCTCATATACTGAAGTTTCACTTTCCTGTCAATCTGAAGACCCTCAGAGTGCACACATCATAAGCAAGCTTCTCTTGCCTGTCCGTACATTGAAAAAGGTATATTGTATTTGTATTAGGAACCAGATGATCATATGGTAATAGTTGTTCATGCTGCTTTCTGTTTGTTACATTCTAAGTTAATTTGGATGAGGTATTGTACAACATGCAATTTTTATTTTATGCAACTAGGCACCCTATCCCCCAAAGTAAGGGGACACAATTTAAGCCTAATAAGTTTAATGATCAGTGCATTGAGATATTTTGTTCTCAAGCTAGTACATATTTAAATCTTTGACTTTTAGAGGATCAAATGAACTGTGTTGTTTGTCTTAAATATCTGGTATTATTTGTTATACTTTAGATTAAAGGTAAAGATTTTTTTAGCATAGCAAAATATTTACACACTGTAGAACTTTTCAAATAATTATAACAGCTGGTTTTGACAATGATGTTTTTTTTTTATAAACTTTGCTCCTTTACATGAAAGCATAATAAGTTACGTTTAGAAGCATGGCAGTGTCTTAACATATGGGAGCAGTATTTGCAACAATATTATACATATAGTGAAGACACTTGTGCGCTCCTGGGCTTCAGTATTCTCTTATTGTATAGGAGTGACATTTTAACAAAAGTTACCTAGAGGTAAGTTGATAGAAGTTAAAGGGATATGTAACCCAATTTTTTTTTTTTTTTTTTCTTGATTTAGAGTTTGCAATTTTAAAGGGACTGTCTACATCAGCATTTATATTGTTTGAAAAGATAGATAATCCCTTTATTACCCATTTACTAGTTTTGCATAACCAACACAGTTATATAAATACACTTTTTACCACTGTGATTACTTTGTATCTAAGCCTCTGCAAACTGCCCCCTTATTTCAGTTCTTTTGACAGACTTGCATTTTAGCCAATCAGTGCTGGCTCCTAGGAGCTCCACGTCCATGAGCACAGTGTTATCTATACGACACACATGAACTAACACCCTCTAGTGGTGAAAAACTGTCAAAATGCCCTGAGAGAAGAGGCGGCCTTCAAGGGCTTAGAAATTAGCATATGCACCTCCCAGATTTAGCTTTCAACTAAGAATACCAAGAGAATAAATCAAAATTGTCGACTAAAGTAAATTGGAAAGTTGTTTAAAATTACATGCCCTATCTGAATCATGAACGTTTATTTTGGACTAGACTGTCCCTTTAAACAACTTTCTAATTCTGTTATCAAATTTTCTTCATTCTTTTGTTGAAAAGCAGGGACATATGCTCACAAGATTGCCCATTTTTGGAGCACTATATGGCAGAAGTTTTGCAAGATCACTAGATGCCAGCACTATTTCCTGCCATGTGCTCCAGATGCCTACCTAGGTATCTTTTCAACAAATAATATGGGAACAAAGCAAATTTGATCATATAAGTAAATTGCAAAGCTCTATATAGTGTAATTGCATACAATCTGAATCATGAAAGTTTAACTTTTATTTCTTTAAACACAAGTGGTAGTTGATTTCCATTTAATAAGGAAATGTTGATATGTTCTTTGGAATGGCATTTCATTTTTAGAGATCTAATGAACCTATAGGAAGAGATTAGTTTTAAAGTGAAGGTCAACTTAAAGGGACAGTCAAGTATAAATTAAACTTTCATTATTCAGATAGGACTTTTAATTTTAATCGACTTTCCAATTTACTTTTATCATCAAATTTTCTTTTTTCTCTTGGTATTCTTAGTTTAAACTAAACAAAGGTAGGCTCATATGCTAATTTCTAAGCCTTTGAGGGCTCCCTCTTATCACATGCTTTTTAAATCTCTTTTCAACACAAAGAGACAAGAAAGTACATGTGGGCCATATAGACAACACTGTGTTCAGACACAGAAAGTTATTTAAGATCTAGCACAATACAATGCTAAATTTAAGACAATAGATAATAAACAGTCACAGTCATGTGATCAGGGGGCTGGAAGAAGGTTCCTAGATACAAGGTAATCACAGAGGTAAAAAGTACATTAATATAACTGTGTTGGTTATGCAAAACTGGGGAATGGGTAATAAAGGGATTATCTATCTTTTAAACAATAACAATTCTATGGTAGACTGTCCCTTTAAAATTACAGCCTCAGGGCATTGCATAGACTTATAAAAAATGAGCAGGAGTTTGTCATGAATTTTTTAAAATCAATTCTCTTATATTTTTACCTTTAAACTGCCCTGCTGATAAGCGCAACACTCCTGCCCGCCATCTTGTCTAATTGATTGACAGATGACGATTCTTAAACCAACTAATCCTCGTTTTCCCCCTGGGGCGTTCAGCCCCTTTGCGTAAACGTCACGGCCTGGGGGGAAACAAGGATTAGTTGGTTTAAGAATCGTCATCTGTCAATCAATTAGACAAGATGGCAGGCGGCAGTGCTGCGCTTATCGGCGGAGCAGTTTTAAGGTAAAAATATAAGAAAATTAAATAGATTTACAAAAATTCATGACTTAAACTCCTGCTCATTTTTTATAAGTCTAGGGAATGTCGGGAGGCTGTACTTTTAAGTTGAACTTCACTTTCAGTCGGGAACAGGTTTTTAGATGGTTGGATTGCATACTAATCTCAGGAAGTTACCTCATGTATATAAATGTATAGCATTTCAATAAAACCTATTAAAAGCCTGACCTGTAACCTAATTTTGTGGTAAATAGTAACAGTGGAAGTTTATGTGCCAAAAAGACAAAGGTCCTAGTTGTTGTAATGTAGTTTTTGCACAACTTCCTCTATTGCCTTATTTGATTCACAAGACTGATGGATGATAAAAATAACACATGGTATTTTGTAAATCCTACTAATTTGTTATCTATATTTTACCTTTCAGAAATAAGTGCTAGAATTGTTAGACACTCAGACACTAAAAATAAAATTTTTACTACTCTAGAACCTTATATGAACTCTTAAAGGGACATGAATATCAAAAGTTTGCTTGGGCTGTACAGTCTTGAAGTGATGGCAAATCCTAGCGTTTGTGAGAGGCTAGAATTTACCATTGGAACAAATAAAGGGCACTTTCATTTATGTAGTATAAAATACTTAATTCTGAAAGCTTCTTTGTTTGTTTGCAGCGTTCGCCGCACTGAGCTGCTAAGGCAGCACATGGCAGAACGTTATGTGGCTGAGAGGTGACGTTTCCACCTCTTAGCCAATAGCCATGCAGGTTTGCTGCACGGCTATTGGATGAGAGGTGGAAACGTCTCCTCTCAGCCAAATCACGGTCTGCAGAGAGCGAGAGAGGGAGATTTTAGGAGTCTGAAAATCAGCACAATGTTCTTTAAAAAATAAGCGAAAATCTACCTTGTTACAAAAACACTCCAAGGTGGGCTTTAATAAAAAAAAAATTCTTTAAAAATGTTAAATTTAAAGATTGGCCCCTATTACATCAACTAAGTAATCATTTCAGATCCTAGACAGGTTCTGATTGGTCAGTATGCAATTTGCGCTTGCCTAATATCAAGCTTATGCACAAGAGGCTAAATGTGACTAAAGATATTACAAAACACGGTACAATAACATAAGTGTATTGTACCGCTCCACATAATATTGGCATATGTCCCTTTAAAGGGACAGTCAACACTTCATTTAACATGATTGAATATTGAAAATCAAAAACCAAAGATGCGCCTGCACTATACCCCTCCCGCCTTGCCGCCTTGCTTCTTTCCTAATCAGCGTCGCTAACCTCTCTAATAACCGGTAAATATGGCAGCCGAACTCCCCCCCCCACCGTTACGTAGCTGCCTTCTTCTTCAACTGATAAGCAAATCAGAATCCAGTCCTCGGACTGAAATTGCACGCGCGTGCAATTTCTGTCCGAGGACTGGATTCTGATTTGCTTATCAGTTGAAGAAGAAGGCAGCTACGTAACGGTGGGGGGAGTTCGGCTGCCATATTTACCGGTTATTAGAGAAGTTAGCGACGCTGATTAGGAAAGAAGCAAGGCGGGAGGGGTATAGTGCAGGCGCAACTTTTTATTTTCAATATACAATCATGTTAAATGAAGTGTTATGACTGTCCCTTTAAACAAAGCTTGTGAATGTCAGTCATATTTGTCTGTGGTCTTTATACTAGTCTTTGAAGGTTATGCTTTTGTTTATGGAAAGTGTATGTTTACAAAAGTGCAGTAGATTGCCAAGGCCATGGGAACAGCCTGTATGTTTGTGATTACAAGCACTTTTATCTATTTGCTTTATTTAGGCAACACCTTGAACTAAATTGGTGCTGCTATGCTATATTTGCAGATTTTTATTTTACTGGCATATTATATACACACAGCTGCCAGTATTATTTGAATGTGACACAATGAGACTTTTTTTTAAGTATGATGCTGTTTCAAATATGGTTGCTCAGTATGGCAATAGTAAAATGGAGAGCAAAGAAGGCTTCACAAATATTGGCACTAGGTAGCTTGACAGATTTATGTGTTTATTTCTGTTGTATGATATGTATAGTTAGATCTTGAAATTTGACTCCTAGTTACTAACTTTAATTTTCCTGTGCTTCCTATATTTGTGTACATACTGTTCCCAGGCTCTAAAAATAAGTTTGTTTTGCTCCACACCATACTGTCATCATCTGACTGGTATAATTTGTTCAGACCATGCTATAACTGTATTTAAAGCCAGTGAACACATTCTAGAAATAGTCAATACTTTTTGCAAAATAATATTAAAAAAAAAAGCTCTGTACTTCTTTTAATATGTGTAGATACCCATGCACACCACAGTTTAAAACTTTGTAAGATTCTAAAAACAGTAAGTTCATTTTAACACAAAGGGATCAGAACAAGGGGAAATTGAGTCCCTGCAAAAAAACAGCTTAAAGTGAATGTAAAGTCAGCCTCTTCTCTAAACACCTGTGTAACAGTTGTCAAAAAAACCTTGAGTTTCATTCATCAAATTCTACCTTTTTTATTTGTTACCTTTATTTTCATTATTTTATCCTTGTTTTCGCTGAAATCAACCTCCTCCCGGCATTCGCGCTCCGTTCCTCTATTTTTTGATCGACGTCTTGATAGCCAATAACGGCTCTAACCACAGGGGGACCCACCCCATTACCATGACGTAATACGTCATCATTGCGCATGCGTTTGCGCACAATGTTATACGGAGTCCTGTCATTTCAATTGAAAAAAATACACGGGAGCGCGCAGTGCCGATATACGTAAACAGCGGGTGGGACCTCTGTTTACGTAATATGGGGAAGAATAAGCAAACAGAGAGTGGGAGGAGCGGGTAAGTGAATGATCGATAATTGTTATATAAAATAACATTGAAATAATACATTTTATTAAAAACGGATTGTGGCGGTATGCTTTATCGTATGATTCTCTACAACAAAATATATATATATATATATATATATATATTACACTGCACATATCTGAAGGAGCGTTTCTGCAAACACGTCAGCACTGGAGTGTAGTAAAAGATAGATTTCAATATGGCGGCACCTGTGACTAGAGGGAAGCAGGGAATAGCTTCAATACTATGCTTATAAAATGTATTTTGCATTCAATGTCCAGAGAATTGGAGCAGCTAAATGGAAGTGTGTACAAAGGGTCCCCCCCTCTCAGAAATGTCATTCTACTGTCAAACTAAACTTTTGGCCCAGTCAGGATTAGTTCACCCCTGCTAGTGCATCTAGGGGATTACTTTGGGAGGCCTATGAATGATGAGCCTGAAACATCTGAATTGGGGCTTGCTAGATGTAGTTTAATAAACATTCCAATGTTTGAGTCTCTAGTGGAATGCTGGTGTTTCACTGTGCGTGATTAGGGTTTGTTCAAGATATGCTTTTCACTCCAGAATGGAGCAAAGTATAGTACTGTCTGTTTAGCAGTTTTGTCTGTAGGGAAGGGGTTGTGTGGTTCTGAGAAATCGCACAAATGTGTAAATAGGCTGGCCCTTTCAATCCTGTGCTTGTTGTAGCAGTAGGTTGCCTTCACAACAGTTTTGCAACTGGACCTTTTAAACTAACACTGCTATTGAAAATCATTTTTTCCATTATGTTTCAGGCTGTACTTGTTTTATTTCAGGGTTTTAACATTGGGATGCCAATTGTACATAGTCAGACCCAGTAATGAAACTGACTCATGGGTGATGCCCAAGTTCCAGAATGCTCTAGTCAGTTCTGTCTCATGAACTGTACTGAATGCTTTGATAGTTTTACCAGACAAATCATCCGGGAGGTGGGGGAGACCTCATAAGTTTTTTTTTTTTTTTTTACTAAATATTTTTCCGATGAGCAATAGATACTGTCATATTCAGACAGGAATTTATTTTAGTGCGTTTCTTCTTTTTGAGATATAAATTATTTGCCTAAAAAAAAAAAAAAAACACTTATGTCAGACAACGCATACTATTTGGTGCAGTGAGTTTGTAGCACCAGGCCCCTTGATATGCTATTAAACTAAGTTAAAACCTGCTTTATTGAAGTTGGTTTAACTATAATAACTACGCCATTTGTCACTTTCCATAGAGAAAAAAAAAGCACACTCTGGCCTAGCCTTAAAATAAAGCATAGAATTAGAAAATGCAGAGTTTAACCATTACACAGCCTTGCCTCAGACCCACACTGACTATTGTCACAGCTTCTAGAATGTTACTTCTGCCACCTTTTGATTATTCTCCATATAGATGTACATACAAACACCTTTGTCTAGCTCCTGCATTTCATATTGTCAGCCATTGTATCTGACATTTGGGTATATATGTTCCTTGGCAATATGACATTTTGTATATGCCCCTCCTGCTCTCAACAGCAGACACTGTATGAGTCTTCAGTGGACTCTCTAGGTGACACACACCTATTGTAACTTCAGAAGTGGTGTCACAGCATCCTTGGTAATTATGTCCCAAGAGATAAGACTGCAGACTGATGCAAAGGACTGAAACTCAAAACCCGCGAAGGGACCAGCTGATGTAACGTCAGGACAGACCCACAACTCTACAGGGAGAGAGTTACAGTGTAACGAGTATATGTGCCTAGAAAAAAATATAAACAGAGAGGTTGCCTGAATAATATGAAATTTTACATCAATACTAAATCTCTTATGGGATGTGATTATGTACATATAGTCCCACTTAGCAATGCCTTTACCTAGTCGACAGGTGTGCTTTAATTGGTTAAACCTGGGTGCTTTTCTTAATGGATCTGGATTTTATTTTGTAGACTACTTAAGCAGGGGGTGGTTATTTTCTGATTACTTATAGAAGTTTGCTAGATAAAGTTTATATTTTTATTACAATTGTCAGTACCTTTTTAATTCCATTTATACCGGAAAAAAAACGTTATATACCAAATACTCTTTTGTAATACTATCCTTAGAGGTTGTAATTGTATAATGTATACTTAACGTGATGGTAAATACTAGGATTTACCAGTGTTACAAATAAAGTTGACTAAGTCATGAAGTATAAAAGAAAGTTCCTTTATTTGCATCGAGTTTATGCTGAGATGAACGCCCATGGCAATACTCCTTTTTGTCAATATCGTCCTCTTGGCTAAGAGGTGAAAACGTCACCTCATTAAACAAATATCGTTTTGCCGTGTGCAGCTGAAGCGCTCAGCTTGGTATAAACTCGCTGCAAATAAAAAGTTACTTTTTTCAGCATTTTTTTTTTAGATTTCATGACTGAAAGTCCACTTTATTTGTAGCACTGGTAAATCCTAGTGTTTAAAAAAAGCTAGGACTTACCATCACTTTAAGAGTTAAAATAGAAATTAAGGTTATTACTCAGCAAAACTGCAAGGGAAAGATATCTTGTGCTGTCAGCCTTAGTGTGACACTGCATTTATGCTAAGACCAACTTCTTTCAGCATTTTTTTACATCTGATAACTACGGTGGAGGTCTGTGATGGAGCAAGTTTTCTTTCTTTTCTTTTTTTCCTCTCCTTGGGGTTAAGTAGGAAGGGGGAAAAGTGATAATCTGTAGGAAAGTAAATTGTGGTGAAATAGCAGTTGATGCTTGCTAACTTATTAAGTATGGTTTACTGCCACCCAATCATGTCACTTGTTTATGGATATCCCAAATGCATATACAAAATGTGAACAAGCAATTAGCACATTAATTTAGACTTAGAACATAGACTAAAGACCAATACCTAAACTTTTGTGTATTTTTTTTTCTAGGTGACCTTCAGTGACAAAGTCACTGAATACTATGTGTGCAGTGACGAAATTCGCAAAGGCCCCTGGGAGGAATATGCCCGGGACCGCTGCCGTTTCCAACGGCGCATACAGGAGACAAAGGATGCAATTGGACATTGTTTTGCTTCTGAATACAGGCAAAGGGTATGGGACAGAATGCAAGAGAGTTGGAACAGCTAGCCTCTGCTATTGGGGACTGTGTGTACAAAGGGTCTTCCCCCCTCAGAAACTTAATTCTACTGTCCAACAAAAAGTTTTCTGACCCTTGTCTATGGAAGAGTAAACTTTGTTATTCACAAGAATAGAAAACGGCCTGTATGTCAGATGCCTACAATGTTATTTGAACATGCACATAAAAGTCCCATATTAATATTCTTAACTTATTGATGGATTTTGACAAATATGGACTTATAATGTTCTGAATATTAATTTCTTTATCTATTATATGCTCCTACATGGGGATCCTACCTATTGAATTTTTGTTTGCTTGGAAACACTTATGTATACATACAGGGCAATATTAAATTAACCCAAAACCATAATGTAAACCTTTTAAAAATTACCATGAACCCATCAGGCCTTGCACTTCTATGTTTGCAATCTGCAAAACCAAATCATTTTCACACCATTATTTAAAGGGATATAATGGTCAAAACTGAAACGTGTATTTGAGTTTTGAATCAAAGCATTTTTGCAATATGATAAAAGCTACTTCCGTTTCATTGGCGCATGTGTGTGCTCTTCATGCCCTGTACACCCTTATTTAATTACTTTGCCAGCTATACATAAACAGTGGTGTGTATCTTATTAGCAATTAATTTATATCATACAAGCTACTGCTAACTGTGCTGGTGCAGTGTATATGTAGATATGCTGCTGAAAAGTAATAACTTTTCTGTTTAAATTGGCATGTATTCACGGAAATTTAAATTTTAACTATTAAGTCCCTTTAATTATTTACAAGTTTTTCTGACAATTTTTTATACTTTCAGTGGGATGATTTTTTTTTGTATCTGCCCTAACCATAAGTTTTTGCTGGTCGTTCTAAAAAGTGCACAACCTCCTGTCAAAATATAGTTCTTGAACACAAAAGTTTTTTTTTTAAATCCCTGAAATGGGTACAGCGATTTTAAAGCCACAAATCCATTTGTTAGTGCGCTCCTCATTGTACTAAGAAGACATCTAAGCTCTAAAAATAGCTATGCCAAACTGACTCATGTATACAAATTAATTGGAGATCTGTTGTGTAATAAGCATAGCACATGAGAAACCGGTTTTGTTCGTTTATAATGCAAATGTCAGTAGGGGAACTACAAGAAAAATCAAACAGCCATTTAAAGTTCACATTTTGTCTTTTTCATATTTGAGATTCCCAAGATCTTTACATATAAATTATATATTTATGAGCTTCTGTATATGTATATATTACAGTAATGTATTATTCAGTATGGTGCCCAAAACATCTTGTTTACGGTTCCTTGTATAAGTCTTGGTACGTATGTGGCAGCTTGTGGTACACCAACTAGACCACAGCCTGTTAATGTTACAATTGGTCTCAAAATATGAGAATTACATCTTCTTTTTAATATATATAATCTCCCACCTACATCTAATTTTTTTTTTTATTTATTATTATTGAAATCAAAGTTTGGCTTGCTAAATGGACCACTTTCATAATAAGCAAGTTGCTAATAAGTAGTATATAAGATTCAGCTATTCATTATCCTTTTTGATTTATGTTAATTTTATTCATTTGATTTTGGGTTAAAAAGCACTAAAGAATATCTTCTGGCAACTTCTGCTTCTAAAACCAGCTGTATTCCAGTACGGATTTATACTTTATTATTTGATCAATCAATGTTTTGTATTAAATGCATCTGAGACTGCAGCTTACGCCAAAATTCTACTTTTATTTTGACAAATCAGCCCTTCCTACATTACTGCTCAGTAAGTTGATTGCCTACATAACAATTCTTTTTGTATTTATTTATATATAATCTATCCTCCTGACAGTTCCTTCAGCTCAGTTTATTTCACGGCCATGCACACCTATATCACTTCCCCATGATTGGAAACTAAATAGATCACACTATAAGGGTTATACAAAAGTAACATCCGTGCATGTGTTCTATCCTCGATTGGTGCAATAAATTCAAACATTATTTTTATATAAAGATTCTTATGTGGATATTATTTTCACTAAAGTGGTCTGAATTGTGTGCATAAGAAAATATTGTATAAAGTCTAAAAATAACACTTTAATTTTAATAAACCTTAACGTCGGCTGTTTTTGAGGTATCTATGAGGTTATTACATGTGCCTTAATTTGTGTGCTGTGATTGGTTGGCCTTCCTGGATTAATTTAAAGGGACATAGTAAAGCAATAATGTCATTTGTTAATGTTTTTATTGCAATGTCTATCAAATAGTATATGTTTGACCCCCACAAGGACTTTTAACACATAGATCTATTCACATGAGGAAAAGCTAGTTCGGAGCAGTACTTCTGGTTATTGGTGTCTGTATGCTACTCATTATTATCACCAGTTGTTCCCTGCTCAGGTGTAGCTAAGCATGTGTTCTGTCCTATGGACACAATTTACTAAATTCCTTAAAGGGCCATAATACCCAAATGTTTAAACACTTGAAAGTGATGCAGCATAGCTGTAAAAAGCTGAATAGAAAATATCACTTGAACATCTCTATGTAAAAAAGAAAGATATTTTACCTCAAAAGTTCCTCAGTAGCCACCTCCCATTGTAAAGGATTTCTAAGCAGCATTTTAGTATGTCTGTCCTGGGACATCTGAAGGGACTAGCATTGTGCACTCTCATATTATTTCACCAATCAGGTAAAGGAAGCTTACTACGAAATCTCATGAGAGTTAAGTCAAATCTCATGAGATCACAGTAAGAGTTCATGACCTCAGCACTGCTGATGCTGATTGGCTGCTGTTCATTTCTTCATTTTTTTTAATTTTTTTACCTGCAGCTGGGAGCAGTTGAGTATAACTTTTTACACAGAACTTACTCTGCTGAGCTGAGGAGATTGTGAGGTAAAATATCTTCCTTTTTTACATAGAGATTGTCAGCTTTTTACAGTTATACTGCATCAGTTTCAAGTGATTTAGCATATGAGTATTATGTCCCTTTAAGCTAATGCTTCCCTTTCCTACATTCTATCACTCATCTGTTTGATCTCTCTATACACTCAAACATGTGCATTCGGCTATTTCATTAGGACACAAATGCGAAAGCAGTCGGCTACTAGCGGCATTCTGGATTTGCACAGATCTGAAAAGAGCCAAATGCTAGCAGCCGCTGCCTTCATGTGCTAACAAATTAGCTGAATGCACTTCTATATTGTCTTTTTCTACTGAGTTTTTGAAGAATTCTTTTTTTATTGATTTATTCCCCCCCTCCATTAAAGGGACATGAAACCCCCCAAAAAAATTGTTTCAGAGAGAGCATACAGTTTTAAAAAAGTTTCCACTTTACGTCTATCACATTTGTTTCATTCCCCCTGTATCCTTTGTTGAAGAGATATCTAGACAGGTAGCGCGTACATGTCTGGAGCACTACATAACAGGAAAAAGTGCTGCCATATAGTGATTTTTGCTTTTGCATTCTTGCAAAACTGCTGCCATATAGTTCTGAAGACACGTGCACGCTCCTGATCTTATCTTGATACTTTTAAACAAATTATACAGAGAAAATGAAGAATATTTTATATAAGTTTATTGGAAAGTTGTTTAAAATTGCAGGCTCTATCTGAATTGTGAGAAAAATGTTGGTGGTTTTTATATCCCTATAAGTTACTGCTTTATAAGTTTAAATTTGGTGCTTAGTGGTGCCACTAACTAAAGCCACTAGCAAATATATATGAAAATGAATTCAGTTCTATACAACTCTGGGGTGTGAATTTTCTTCACATTTTAACTATGCTCTTTTCACACTTGATTTTGGCATGCTGTATATTACCCTGTGGTATTTTATCATGACAACTTTTGCCTTTGCCTTAGGATATAAGGCAAAAAAGAAAACCATTTAAAAATAGTGTTATGAAATAAGTTTATTTTATTATGTTTAATACTTAAAGGGACACAAGTCAAAATTTAACTTTGATTCAGATAGAGCATGCAATGTTAAACAACTTTCCAATTTTCTTTCATTTAAAAAATATGCAGTCTTTTTATATTTACACTGTCACCAGCTCCTACTGAGCATGTGCAAGAATTCACAGAATATACGCATATGAATTTGTGATTGGCTGATTGCGGTCATGTGATACAGGAGTGGAAATAGACATAACTTTGAAATTTGTACTACTCATTTGAAGTACAGACTAAGTGCTGTTACATTGTCTTTTTATCTTGCATTTGTGCAAATCTACTGTATTAACTGGCCCTTTTAAATATTAGTTGTTTATAAGGCTTTTGCATCCATCTCTTATTGCAGCCCCAATAACTTTCATCAGAATGTATGTAATAATTAAAAGTATAACAAACGTGCTACTTTAGTGCAGCGGTTGCCAACCGGTGGTCTGTGGACCACTGGTGGTTTGTGACACCTTCAAGCAGGAATTAATCTCTTCTGATGGTGTTGCACCTCAACTCCCTACAGTGCCTGACTGGACATCAGTGAAAACAGACGGAGGAGGAGTTAAATTGCAATCTCCCTACACACGTTGCGTAGTACTGCGCAACTAGATTGTATTTTTAACTCCTCCTGCCCGGCGCGCTACTCAGAGGAAGATGCTTTCGTTCTAAAGCCAGCAGAGGTTGGTGTAGTATTGGCTTGATGGAGTATTGGCTCCATCGTCTTTATTATTAAATATGAATCATTTTTCATTGTAGTAATTTTCCCACACACAAAGCCATTCCACCTGAATTCCAGTAATTGCCATCCAGCAGATCAGCCATATCCCACCAGTATTATAGTAATTGCCAGTAACATCAGTTGTGGTTAGCTCACATCCATATTGAGAGTTTTCTGATATAAACTTAAAGGGACACTGAACCCAATTTTTTTCTTTCGTGATTCAGATAAAGCATGCAATTTTAAGCAACTTTATAATTTACTCCTATTATCAATTTTTCTTTGGTCTCTTGCTATCTTTATTTGAAAAAGAAGGCATCTAAGCTTTTTTTTTATTAGTTCAGAACTCTGGGCAGGACTTTTGTATTGGTGGATGAATTTATCCACCAATCAGCAAGAACAACCCAGGTTGTTCACCAAAAGTGGGCCGGCATCTAAACTTACATTCTTGCATTTCAAATAAAGATACCAAGTGAATGAAGACAATTTGTTAATAGGAGTAAATTAGAAAGTTGTTTAAAATTTCATGCTCTATCTGAATCATGAAAGAAAAAAATTGGGTTCAGTGTCCCTTTAATTTATGACTCCAATGTCTGTCCATGATCATAAGTAGTTTTGAATAATTCCTAACTGGGGAGGTAACTTGAAAGTCTTGTGGTCCTTTTTAAACATAATCATTTCTCCCCCCCCCCCCCACTTTCTGCTTCTATGTTTCTAGCTCAAAAGTTGGCACTCACCCTTCATCTATCATTTGGAAGTATTTTCTCAGTTCTGTCATTCAGTTAATTTCAAAAAATAATTCTTAAAAATGTGTAAATATATACATAATGTAAACATAGCATAATGTAAATCATGTTAGTGGTCCACGGGATTCAAAATTGTGAGTTTAGTGATCCCCTGAGGTCCAAGAAAAGTTGTGCAACATCTATTTCATTTTTTTTATTGTTTAAAACTTTAAAGGATAGATAATCCCTTTTATTACGCATTCCCCAGTTTTGCATAACCAACACTGCAACACTTTTAAATTAATACATCTTTTTACCTCTATGATTACCTTGTATCTAATAAATTAGCTACCATTATAAAACTTAAGATCTACTGTCACTTGATATTTTTTTTTGCAGCAAAGTAGTCCTCTACTGAGCTTGGGCAAGAAACTGACTAGAGCTAGTGAAGGTGTCTTAGTAACCACTTCAAAGGAAAATATCCTTCTTTGCCTTCCTGTAGAGACCACAGGCTCCTTGTTGGGTTGCGACAGGGAGTAATGAATGATGCACAAATTAAGTTTAAAAATTAAAATAAAAGGTGAATTCCTTAAAAATAATGCATATTGCAATGATTTCTATTGAATAAAATAAGTCTGTTTCATTGTTGTAATAAAAAAGCACTTAGTGGCTTATACTAAATAACAAATCTGTGATAGTGCAAACAAAACACAGAAGGGCGCCTCCTAGTGTGATATAGTACAAGCAGTATGCATATAAACAATGGCAATAGACCGGTACTCACAAGTGTGGCAGCACTCACTCGTGCTTAGTGGCACCTACGGGGATCTCTGTGTCCCAGCTCACTGTTCTTGGGCTCCCACACACCTCCGTCAGGGGCACTGTCTCCAACCACCACAAAAGAACTGGCTCTCAGTCAAGTGAAATGTATAAAATCACTTTTAATAAAAACAGTGTACAGAAGTTACCACTATGTATTAAAATCTTGCAACTAGTTTCTCAGCTGACACACTGTTTCTTCAGGCATCTACAACCTGACTGAGAGCTCTAAACTATAAACTAAACTTGGTTCCACGACTGCGGAATGTGGAGAGTGTCAGTATGTGGGTTGTTCGTATTAGGGGAGGGTTAGAACAGGTAGCGTGGGCGTGTATTGCCCATATTTTGTGACTAGGGTGTATAGTAATGCCATTGGCAGAGAAGAGGTGGTGTGTCGGACAATCAGGAATAGAGAGATGTAACCATGTAAACACACACCATACAAGAAGAGTCTTATATTAAGGGATAGATATCTTCAGTAACATTAAGATTCAAAAAGCTTACGGTTGTCACCAGTAAGGAATTTAACTTATTAAAACAGGTCGGTTCAGGCCGCTGAAGGAATCCTTTTAGTCAATAAAAGATGAAGTGTATATTATCGGTATACAAGGTAATCACCATACCGGAATGACCAAATACGGTTTACATATTAAGGGCTAATCTGCTACACACATCAGGGAATTGTTTCTCTGACTATTGCACATAGTGTTTTGATGAATCTTTCATTGTTTTCTCTTTGAAGCAAATGTGTATGGGCGATATGAAGGGTTAAAGGGACATAATACACTAATTTTTTTCTTTGCATAAATGTTTTGTAGATCTATTTATATAGCCCATAAAGGTTTTTTTTTTTAAATAAATGTATAGTTTTGCTTATTTTTAAATAACATTGCTCTGATTTTCAGACTCCTAACCAAGCCCCAAAGTTTTATGAGAATACCGTCAGCTACCTTCTCCAGCTTGCTCCTGTTTGTGTAAAGGGTCTTTTCATATGCAAAAGAAGGGGGGAGGGGTGGAGGGTCTTGTTTCCAACTTGCAGTGGGCTTTCCAGCTGCCTTTGCAACAGAGCTAAACTGAAAGCTTCTAAGTTTTTAAACCGTTTTATACTAGATTTTTGTATCTGTGCATCTTATTCTTTATAGTAGTGTCTATTACATGCAGTTATATGAAAATGAGTGTATACTGTCCCTTTAAGTAGATAAGGTTTGCAACAGCTGCGTATAGGGGTGTTACAATACAACTGTGTTTCTATTGGTTAAGTTTAGTTTATAGTTTAGAGCTCTCAGCCAGGTTGTAGATGCCTGAAGAAACAGTGTGTCAGCTGAGAAACTAGTTGCATGATTTTAATACATAGTGGTAACTTCTGTACACTGTGTTTTTAAACTGTTTTTATTAAGTGATTTTATACATTTCACTTGACTGAGAGCCAGTTCTTTTGTGGTGGTTGGGGACAACGCCCCTGATGGAGGTGTGTGAGAGCCCAAGAACAGTGAGCTGGGACACTGAGAGATCCCAGTAGGTGCCACTAAGGGCTAGATTTATTAAAGCTGAGGCGTACAGGGGCGCCCCTGTACGCCTCAGCTCGCCTGTGGGGGGGCGAAAATACCTGCAGGTATTCGGCATTGCACACGAGCGCAATTTTGCGCTTGCGTGCAATCCCTGCCCGTGCACAGCCAATCACGCGCGGGCAGGAGCTGTCAATCTCCTCTGTCTGACTAGACTGAGGAGATTGAATTTCGCCACATTAGAGGTGGCGAAGAGGCTAAGGAAGCAGCGGTCTGGTGACCGCTGCTTGATAAATGACGGCGAGCAAGTTCTTGAGAGAACCTGCTGCCGTAGGGGCTTAATAAATCTAGCCCTAAGCACGAGTGAGTGCTGACACACTTGTGAGTACCGGTCTACTGCCATTGTTTATATGTATACTGCTTGTACTATATCACACTAGGAGGCGCCCTTCTGTGTTTTGTTTGCACTATCACAGATTCGTTTTTTTTTACTTTTTTCTGGGAAGGAGTGGCCGTCATCTGAGGACAAGGACACCAATGAGTGCAAGTCAAAGTGGAGACCTTATCAACAGACTGATCACTCTATGGACTGATAAGTTATAACACTTTATATACATTGTAACTATCGATATATATTGGCATTATTGGATGGTTTTGTATAGTGTTACCTGGACCATTTGGTTTGTTTGCGCCCCTTTGAGTGGTGACGAGGGATTGTCATCAGGTTTGTTTTATAGCTTATACTAAATAGAAATCAATGCAATATGTATTATTATTATTAATTTTTAAAAGGATTTCACCTTTTTTTTTTTTTTTTTACTTTATTTGTGCAGTGTCTATTACATCCTATCACGGGCCCTACAAGGGGGCTGATGCATCTACAGGAAGGCATAACTAGCTTGATGTCATTAATCTTTTAGAGTAACGTGAGATGGTTTACTATTCCGTGAAAGCTAGAGGGACAGGAAGTCAGCTTCTGCCCATGCTCATAAGAGGTAGAAGACAACCCACTGCTTTTTATAAGAACAATGAAAGACTGTTTTATATCTCTTTAAATGCACATTCCAGACAACATTGGAATACACATGAGTGAATTTCCATTTTAAACAAATGTTTTTGCAATATACAGGTATTGGCAAAAATGCTTCTAGTAAAAGTTATAGCTGTTTTAAGTGTACTTAAGTATGCTCCGTGCACCAGCATGTTAAGCACAGCTGTTATTCAGAGAGGCTAAGGTGCTTGTATCATAATTGCTGACATGATACATGCCCCACCAGTTCTCTGAGCAGCTGTATTATTTAAAATACTGGTGCACTGAGAATACCTCGCTATGCTTCACATGCAGAGAAAAATGCTAACACTAAAACAGTGCTAACTTTTACTAGAAGTGTTCTTGCCAATACATGTATCTTGTAAATATGTTTCTATACAAATATATAATTGATCTACGTGCATTTTAGACATGGGAGACTATTCAGATTCAGCATTCATTTTGCAAATATATATCCGGCTCTGAAAATAGCCGAATGCCACTGCCTGCGCCCATATTTGGCAGCCAAATCTGAATATTCTGCCATGTCTAGTGCATTTTAATTTTGACTGGAATGTCCCTTTAAGCAAGCCAAAATAGACGTCCCTTTAAGCAAGCCAAAATAGACATTTCTGCAGCTCTTGTACTGAGCTCTTGTTTAGCATAAGTGTGCACCATGCTCATACATGTATCTGGACAGCAGTATTAAGGCTGCGAATGGTGCATTGTTGGTCTATAAGAAGCTAATTATTCCTCATGTACTCTCTGACATAAGGTATATTGCAAAGTATATGTGCATTCAGATTCTTTGCTAGGATCCCAATGAAGAAGGTGGGTGCTCATCGCATTATGCTATTTTCAGAGCCATGTTCTTGTAAAAGTTCAACACGCTAATAATCTGTTCAAATCCAGATCTTTCAAAAGAATAAATCCATCTCTGAAAAGAGCTGAATGCCACAAGTAGCCACCTTTTGGATTTGAATGCACGTCTATTACAAAGTATTGCAGTTTTAAGATATTTTTTTACATAATGATTATTTAGGGCAGCTGTGACACATGCTCCGTCTACAATAGCCACTCCCATTTTACCTCAATAAGTAGTTTGTCTTGTTTGGCTGCATACTCACTGATACGCTTTGCAAATAGTTTGCTTCAGCAATGCAAAAATACATTTTATTTGGGTGTGTTCCTAGTAGGGTTTTATGGTAGCCTTACACCATCATACACTTTAAAAAAAAAAAAAAAAAAAAAAATGTGTTTGGGGAGACAAATTCATAATAGAAAGTTTACTGACAATGGTCAATGTGATCCCTCCAGAATCATTTTTGGTGACGGTAAACCTCAGACATCTATTAGTGAATTATTCACAAGCATTTTCTTAGATTTATCATGGGTAATAACCATATTAAAATTGCATGGTCTTCAGGCTTTCCACAGCATAAAAGTCCTAGTGACTTTTTGCAGAATTCTAAAAATGGATTACAGTTTAAGCAACACTCTTCTCGTAGAACGTTGTCTAAGCTCATCTGGATATTTCAAGGGACAGTCTACACCTAATCATCTAAAAGTTTTACCTTAGATTAAGCGGCAAATAGCCTCCTGCACCTTTTCTATATCATGCAGCAGGAACAATGTTTCTGGCCAGTTTGAAATGGCTTTCCAAGCTCAGCCCACTGACATCAAGATCTGGGCTGCATCTAGGCACTGCTGAATAGCATGGACAGTCCTTTTGTGATTGGATGCCATATGCAGCCCAGATCATGATGTCATCATTGGGCTGAGCTTGACAGCCATTTCACAGTGGCCAGAAACAATATTAAGTTTAAAATAACTTTTTCCATCTAAAGGGGAGGCGAGTCTACAGCTTCATTCATTACTTGTGGGGGAATTAAGAATCTGGTCACCAGGAGGAGGCAAAGACACCCCAGCCAAAGGCTTAAATACCTCCCCCACTTCCCTCATCCCCCAGTCATTCTTTGCCTTTCGTCACAGGAGGTTGTCATAGAAGTGTTGGAGAATCAGGCCTGTTTTTAGACAGTACGCTCCTCCTTGGAGCTTGAATTTGGTTCTGAGGGTGCTGCAGAGGGTTCCGTTTGAACCTATGCAATCTATTGACATTAAGATTCTTTCCTGGAAAGTTCTTTCTGTTGGCTATTGCATCAGCTCACAGAGTCTCTGAGCTGGCGGCCTTGCAGTTTGAGCCTCCTTATTTGGTCTTTCATGCTGATAAGGCTGTTCTTCGCACTGGTTTGGGATTTCTTCCCAAAGTTGTGTCTAACCGTAACATCAATCAGGAAATAGTAGTTCCTTCTTTGTGTCCTTACTCTCTTCTCCTAAGGAGAGGTTACTTCATAATTTGGACGTGGTTCGAGCCTTGAAGTTTTATCTTCAGGCTACAAAGGATTTCAGACAATCTAGTTCTCTCTTTGTGGTGTATACAGGGAAGCGCAAGGGGCAGAAAGAGTCTTCAACTTCTTTGTCCTTTTCGTTGAGCATGATTCACTTAGCCCAGTTTTTGGGAGGGAGGTTTTACAGGCTGTGGTGCCCTCAGTTTAGGGTCTGCCTTCTTTTTGCCTTCCCGTTTTTCATTGTGTCCTCTAGAGCTTGGATGTGTGTTCCCACAAGTAATGAATGAAGCCGTTAACTCTGCTCCACTTTAGATGGAAAACATAAATTATGCTTACCTGATCATTTTATTTCCATCGTGGGGAGAAGAGTCCATGGCTCTCGCCCGTGGCTCCGGTAGGCGGACGTAAATTTTAGTTTTTGTTCTTCTGGCACTATTTATACCCTGATATTTCTCCTACTGTTCCTTGTTCCTTCTGCAGAATGACTGGGGGATGAGGGAATTGGGGGAGGTATTTAAGCCTTTGGCTGGAGTGTCTGCCTTCTCCTGGTGGCCAGGTTCTTAATTCCCCCACAAGTAATGAATGAAACTGTGGACTCTCCTCCCCACAATGGAAATAAAATTATCAGGTAAGCATAAATTTATGTTTTTACCATTCCTGCTGCATGATATAGAAAAGGTGCAGGAGGGTATTTGCAGCTTAATCTAAGGTAAGACTTTAAGATGACCAAGGTGTAGACTGTCCCTTTAACATAAGAAAAATAATAATGTTCTAGCCTGATGTGCTGTCTTGGGACCAAATTTTTAACACTATTAGTGTAATGTTATTCTTGAATTGAGAGCGCCTTTAAATTATATGTACTTTAAAAATAGATGAACCTTCTAACAATTTGTTTGATCTTATAAATAGATGTACCTCTAACAGATTATTTAATTTTATAAATAGAACAATGTTGTAATAGACATCTATACACTCCCTATTATAAATATAATGGCCTCTTAGTGTACAGTCACCAGGTGGAGAGGTTTGTTATGTTGTTTCCTTATTCCAAAGGCATAACTTGTAGACACTTATCAAATTATATATTTTTTGTTTATTCTACGTGCTCCATTTGTCTATATATAAAAAAAAAATTAGCATGCCATAACAGTTTCGCCCCCTGGTTTAAACTCCTTGTAAGAATGTTTTTGGATAAACGGTCAATTTTGCCTATGTTTAGATCTATCACGAGGTCTGTTTTTGTATCTGTGTATGTGTGTGTGTGTGTGTGTGTGTGTATATATATATATATATATATATATATATATATATATATTCGTAGGCTGATGTAGTATAAAAAAGTTTTCTTTATTTTCATCCAAAAGAAGGTTAAAAGATCAACGTGATCAGCAGCAACAGGTTATAACACACAGCAGAGTGAGCATTGGAGTGCTGACATGTTTCGGCCAAGGGGCTGTAATCGTAGCTGTTTCAGCAATTTCATTTTGATCTATCAAATAACTGAAGGACACAGTAATATTTCAGTAGTGAAATGTGGTTTATTGGGTTAACTGTTAACAGAAAATGTGCAATATGCATCAAAACGAAATTAGCCAGGTGCATAAATTTGGGCACCCCAACAGAAATATCGCATTAATATTTAGTAGAGTCTCCTTTAGCAGAAATAACAGCTTCTAGATGCTTCCTATTGCCTGTAATGAGTGTCTGGATGAAGGCATTTTGGACCATTCCTCCTTGCAAAACATCTCCCAGTTCAGTTAGGTTTGATGGTTGCAGAGCATGGACAGCCCGCTTCAAATCACCCCACAGATTTTCTATGATATTCAGGTCTGGGGACTGGGATGGCCATTCCAGAACATTGTACTTGTTCCTCTGCATAAATGCCAGAGTAGATTTTGAGCAGTGTTTTGGGTCGTTGTCTTGTTGAAATATCAAGCCCCGGCGTAGCTTCAACTTTGTGACTGATTCCTCAACATTATTCTCAAGTATCTGCTGATATTGAGTGGAATCCATGCGGCCCTTAACTTTAACAAGATTCCCAGTACCGGCACTGGCCACACAGCCCCACATCATGATGGAACATCCACTAAATTTTACTGTGGGTAGCAAGTGTTTGTCTTGGAACGCTGTGTTCTTTTGCCGCCATGCATAACGTCCCTTGTTATGACCAAATAACTCAATCTTTGTTTCATCAGTCCACAGCACCTTCTTTCAAAATGAAGCTGGCTTGTCCAAATGTGCGTTTGAATACCTCAAGCAACTCTGTTTTGTGGCGTGTGTGCAGAAAAGGCTTCTTCCGCTTCACTCCCCCATACAGCTTCTCCTTGTGCAAAGTGTGCTGAATTGTTGAAGGATGCACAGTGACACCATATGCAGCAAGATGATGTTGTAGGTCTTTGGAGGTGGTCTGTGGGCTGTTTTTGACCATCCTTTGCCTCTCCGATATTTTACTTGGCCTGCCAATTCTGGCCTTAACAGGAACTATGCAAAAAAAAATCCAAAGATGTGGCAGCACAACAAAATTTTATTATAAACACACAGGGGAACAGCAGAGCAACGTTTCAGGAGTTATCCCTTTGTCAAGCTAATTTTACACTGAGCAAAGTGTTAATTTATACACAGCCCCCACTAGAGGGCGCTCAAACAGTACACATAAATTAACTCTGTAGTATAAAGAATAAAATCCATTCAAATTGCAACCAACAATTTGATAAGCCTATTTACTTATACTAACTAAACATTCTTTTTATATACAAAAATACAATAGAGTACAATAATTAATTTCCTACAATAAAGTACAATAATTCATTTCCTAAAAACAGAAAAAAGTTCAAAATGTTTTTATGCCTATATATAAATAATCTCAGAAGCATCTCAACATCAATTACACCATATATCAGACCCATATCTTTAACTAAGAACTTTATAGAAAAATATTTCATAAACACAGATAAATCTAACTCTCTATTTAACCCAGATGGTTCTAATGTGCCAAGTTTATAAATCCATAATGCTTCACGTTGTTGCAATAGGCATTCTCCATCTCCACCACGACGTGGCTTTTGTACACATTCAATAATCTGAAACCTGAGTTGGTTTATTACATGACCGGACCATTTTAAGAAAGTGGTGGGCAACTGGTGCAGTGACTTTTTTTTGTACGTATATTGCTCTTATGTCCAATTATCCTATCACGGATACTATGGGTAGTTTTGCCAACGTAGCTCCGCCCACAAGGGCATTTGATTATATAAATTACAAAAGTAGAGAGACATGTAAGGTATCCATTAATATTCTATTTCTTGCCAGTGGTTGGGTGATAAAATATTGATCCTTTTAAGATTTCCACAACAAGAGCAACTTAAACATTGAAGACAACCATTGTTTTTCTTCGTAATATAACTCTGAGTGTTTTCTAACTTTCTAGTACCAATATCAGCTCTGACCAAATGCTGTTGCAAATTTGGACTTCTTTTGTAAGCAGGCATAGGGATATTTTTAATCTTCAACTTCAGGATTACACTTAACATGTCCCAATGTTTCCTAATTATTCTCTGGATAATATGACTTTGGGCGTTATACTCAGACACAAAGACCATCTTCCCATCATTCTTTTTATCCTTTACATTCCCTTTCAATTCCCCTTTATTGGGGCGTAACAATGACACTCTAGGGATAGATAAAACCGATTGTTTCTCTCTATCAATAATGGGGATAGGGTAACCTCGTTCTAAAAACATTGCACTCATTTTGTTTAATCTACATCTGGAAACCATTTCCTCAGAAACTATTTTTCGTACCCTGCCTCGTCGATATAGCGCTACCAACAGGTGCCATGTCTGATAAACAAATCATGAGAAAAAACAAATTTCTCTTCATAGACATTCATAAAATATCTTATCCAAAAAGATTGAGACATTGGAGGTGACAGAGCCATTACTGGAAACGATGGGACGGCCTGGGGGTTTATTAACATCCTTATGGACTTTAGGCAGAGTATACAGAACTGGGATAGGAGGATGTTCTTTATTCACAAACCTAAATACCTCGTCAATTATGTCACTGACAGCTTAAATCTCTGCGATAGCTTTTTGTAGTCTTCCCCTAAACCATAATGTTGAACAATCTTTGTTTACAAGTAATTTGAGAGTTGTTTTGAGGCCCCCGTGTTGCAGCTTTTCAGAGGAGAGTCAAAGAGAACAACTTGCAATTGGCCACCTTAAATGCCTTTTCTCATGTTTGGATGCACCTGTCTATGAAGTTCAAGGCTTAATGGGCTCACCAAACCAATTGTGTGTTCCAATTAATCAGTGCTAGGTAGTTACAGGTATTCAAATCAACAAAATGACAAGGGTGCCCAAATGTACGCACCTGTCTAATTTTCTTTTGATGCATATTGCACATTTTCTGTTTATCCAATAAACCTCATTTCTCTACTGAAATATTACTGTGTCCTTCAGTTATTTGATAGATCAAAATGAAATTGCTGATCTAAATACCCAATTATTTATAAATGAAAGTCATGGAAATTGTCAGGGGTGCCTAAACTTTTGCATACAACTGTATACATATATTTGTGCTCATAAGTTTAGATACCCTGGCAGAATTTATCATTTCTTGGCCATTTTTCAGAGAATATGAATGATAACACAAAAACGTTTCTTTCACTCATGGTTAGTGTTTTGCTGAAGCCATTTATTATCAATCAACTGTGTTTACTCTTTTTAAATCATAATGACAACAGAAACTACCCACATGACCCTGATCAAAAGTTTACAGACCCTGGTGATTTTGGCCTGATAACATGCAACAGTGTTGTTGTAAATAGCTTTCTCTGTCTATAATTAGTTATTGAATCCATGAGCAGAATTCAAATTAAACATCTTATGCTTGACTTTTTCCATGAAGGTTTAATGAAAGTTTGAACAATTTACAGATTTCAAATTTATCAACTATTTCTTTATAAAATTACCTTTAAAGCTGTTTTGCTATAACCCCATATTCATACTAAATGCAAGATCTTAGCTTTGATGTGTCCTCTAGAATCATATACAAGAAGTCACCCTTTGGAACCAGCTTTTATCCTGCTTCTCAACTTGGTTTATGTACGTAAAATGAAAGATAATACTTTACCATAGTATTCTTTGAATTTCATGCCCACCCGAGGACATATGTCCAAGGCTTTTTATTAACGCAATGAAAATTAATATTGGGAAGAAATTATGCACCCTGGATGTTTTGAGAGGTCTACCCATCTATACTGAAAAGATAAAATAGAGGAGGTGAGTGAATATAATGCCTGTCTGCTGAAAAAGAACACAATGCATTGTTCAGTACATATTCCCATATAATCAAGTGATGAAGGCAACTGTGGCTTATTCTCCATCTTAAGCAGCTGAAACAGACTGGGTAGGGGGAACATTGCTGTTTTGGAGGGATCAGGGAGTTTGTAGGTGTCAAGTTGTTGGGTAACCCCAACACAAATAGTACCCTTAACAGATGATTAACCCCATTCACTGACAGAAATTTCAGAAGTGTGGGATGCAGCTGCAATTAACAGTCTTCTGATTATAAAAAAATGGCATTTTTAATTCATTGCTTTTCTTATGTATAGTCCTAAATAAAGCTTTTTAAAAAAACAAACGATGGCAAAACCATGCATGTCTCTTAACAAAGAGGATCCCAGAGAAGCTTTTACATCCAATTTGTGTTATGACTGCACAAGCGGTATGTAAATGTTTTAGTGTGAAACAAATTTTGTGAAAACATTGTTATTTTACCTTTTGGGTTGTCTACTTAAATAAATGAATATATACATATATCGTTGGATAGGTAGATAAAAAAAAAACAGGCTCTATTTCTGTTTAAATAGACTGAACAAATGCTAAAAATTCTCTGGTGCCTTGGGCACGTTGTTGTTCTCTGAAATTCCTGGTAGTGAAGAGGTTAAACAATGTGAGGTTCAAATGTGTTAATGAAAGATTACAAAACTATTATTATTTTTTTAAAGTTCTTTTTCTATGTTTGGTTCTTGGTGTTATTTTTCCTACATTTTCAGCATGATCAGTATGTTCTACTGTTTATAATTTTAAAAGTAAATTATGTGCACACAGGAGCTGGAAATCACTGTTTAGCCACCAATCCGTTCATAGGGGATTTGCACTCTCACCATAAATGTAGTATGCCAGGGTGTCAGGAACAAAGAAGATCAATATCCAAGTTAGAGAACCGCACTCACTGGACTTTCAACAAACAATTTATTGTAACAAGTGACGTTTCAGGGGGTCAACTGTCCCCTTCCTGGTCTCTAACTTGCAGATATGTATGTGTGTGTGTATGTATATATGTGTGTATATATATATATATATATATATATATATATATATATATAAATATATATATAAATTTTGCACAGGGTAGGTGATATTTGATATAATGCAGAACAGATCATAGGTAACCAAGAGATTGTATACAGTCAATACAGCATAAGGGCATAAGTATATTATTACATCAGTTAAGAAAATGAAATAACTCAATCTTTGTTTAGTCCATTGGGGATGAGGGTATCTAAAATAAAGATCCATTTAATTTCCAACTGACCCCCAAAGTATTTTGGATATCTCCCCCCTCTAATGGTGTGAACTTTCCTAATGCCTACAAATTCTGCTGCATTTTGAGCAATGAACCTTTTAAAAGTGAGCTGAAAGTGTGTTTCATAAATCCTTTTTATATACACTGTGTGCAGAATTATTAGGCAAATGAGTATTTTGACCACATCATCCTCTTTATGCATGTTGTCTTACTCCAAGCTGTATAGGCTCGAAAGCCTGCTACCAATTAAGCATATTAGGTGATGTGCATCTCTGTAATGAGAAGGGGTGTGGTCTAATGACATCAACACCCTATATCAGGTGTGCATAATTATTAGGCAACTTCCTTTCCTTTGGCAAAATGGGTCAAAAGAAGGACTTGACAGGCTCAGAAAAGTCAAAAATAGTGAGATATCTTGCAGAGGGATGCAGCACTCTTAAAATTGCAAAGCTTCTGAAGTGTGATCATCGAACAATCAAGCGTTTCATTCAAAATAGTCAACAGGGTCGCAAGAAGCGTGTGGAAAAACCAAGGCGCAAAATAACTGCCCATGAACTGAGAAAAGTCAAGCGTGCAGATGCCACTTGCCACCAGTTTGGCCATATTTCAGAGCTGCAACATCACTGGAGTGCCCAAAAGCACAAGGTGTGCAATACTCAGAGACATGGCCAAGGTAAGAAAGGCTGAAAGACGACCACCACTGAACAAGACACACAAGCTGAAACGTCAAGACTGGGCCAAGAAATATCTCAAGACTGATTTTTCTAAGGTTTTATGGACTGATGAAATGAGAGTGAGTCTTGATGGGCCAGATGGATAGGCCCGTGGCTGGATTGGTAAAGGGCAGAGAGCTCCAGTCCGACTCAGACGCCAGCAAGGAGGAGGTGGAGTACTGGTTTGGGCTGGTATCATCAAAGATGAGCTTGTGGGGCCTTTTCGGGTTGAGGATGGAGTCAAGCTCAACTCCCAGTCCTACTGCCAGTTTCTGGAAGACACCTTCTTCAAGCAGTGGTACAGGAAGAAGTCTGCATCCTTCAAGAAAAACATGATTTTCATGCAGGACAATGCTCCATCACACGCGTCCAAGTACTCCACAGCGTGGCTGGCAAGAAAGGGTATAAAAGAAGAAAATCTAATGACATGGCCTCCTTGTTCACCTGATCTGAACCCCATTGAGAACCTGTGGTCCATCATCAAATGTGAGATTTACAAGGAGGGAAAACAGTACACCTCTCTGAACAGTGTCTGGGAGGCTGTGGTTGCTGCTGCACGCAATGTTGATGGTGAACAGATCAAAACACTGACAGAATCCATGATTGGCAGGCTTTTGAGTGTCCTTGCAAAGAAAGGTGGCTATATTGTCACTGATTTGTTTTTGTTTTGTTTTTGAATGTCAGAAATGTATATTTGTGAATGTTGAGATGTTATATTGGTTTCACTGGTAAAAATAAATAATTGAAATGGGTATATATTTGTTTTTTGTTAAGTTGCCTAATAATTATGCACAGTAATAGTCACCTGCACACACAGATATCCCCCTAAAATAGCTATAACTAAAAACAAACTAAAAACTACTTCCAAAACTATTCAGCTTTGATATTAATGAGTTTTTTGGGTTCATTGAGAACATGGTTGTTGTTCAATAATAAAATTAATCCTCAAAAATACAACTTGCCTAATAATTCTGCACTCCCTGTATTATAAATGTTAGTTTAAACAACTTATCAAAAGTATTGAAATGCAACCTACTTAAAAGAACATACACTGTTTTTGCTATTTAATTTCTTATATTTTCTTCCTATCGCTTGAAAAGAAATATTGAGTTAATGTATTATTTTTCTTCAAGATCTTACAAGCATTACATAACAGACATTTTCTAAATTCCATTTGTGTAGGAGTTAGAAATACTGTATTGTCTTTAATATAACTTCTTGTTGGCTGATCATTTAAATAAGGTACCTTCCTGAAAATAATTTTGGGATTATCATCCAAAATTTCAGATAATAATTGAGCCTTAATAAAGATTTAACCATTTTAAATGCTTTACTTTGTGTGCTATGTCTAAATATTAACCCCTTCGTGACCACAGCACTATTCAATTTCTCCAACATTGGTGTGTCCGGTCCACGGCTTCATCCTTACTTGTGGGATATTCTCTTCCCCTACAGGAAATGGCAAAGAGAGCACACAGCAAGAGCTGTCCATATAGCCCCCCCTCTGGCTCCGCCCCCCAGTCATTCTCTTTGCCGCTCTGAACAAGTAGCATCTCCACGGGGATGGTAAAGAGTATGTGGTGTTAGTTGTAGTTTTTTATTCTTCTATCAAGAGTTTGTTATTTTAAAATAGTGCCGGTTTGTACTATTTACTCTACAACAGAAAGTGATGAAGAGTTCTGTTTAAAGAGGAGTATGATTTTAGCAGCAGTAACTAAAATCAATTGCTGTTCCCACGCAGGACTGTTGAGCCCAGAGAACTTCAGTTGGGGGGAACAGTTTGCAGGCTTATCTGCTTCAGGTATGATCAGTCATATTTCTAACAAGACATGTTAATGCTAGAAGACTGTCAGTTTTCCCTTAAGGGGTAAGTAAGCCATTTTCTTAGACTCATAACAGATTAAGGCTTACAAATGGGCTCTATACTGGTTGACACTATTGTGGGCTAAATCGATTGATTTATTTCATATTTAGATGGCATTTAGAGTGTTTTGTGAAATTAAAAGCACTTTTGGGAACGTTTTTATTCGCCTGGCATTTTGTTAGACTACTATTTCAGTCAGAAAGGCCCCTTCACTCTGGTATGCAGAGGAAGGAGGCCCCGTTTTCGCGCCTCAATTGCGCAGTTTACTTCCATGGCAGTGCATGCAGCTTCATGTGAGGGGTCCTGTGGCATACTAAAACGGACTCAGGAAGGTTTATTTCAGTGCTGAATAACTCTCAGGGAAGGTAAAAAGCCGCAGCAAGGCTGTGGCAGTGATTGTGGTGTACTAAAATTGTTGAATTGAACAAATAGCTCCGGTTTGCTCATTTTAAGGGTTAAAGTCTTGAAACTTGGGGTGCAATACTTTCAAGGCAATTAGGACTCTGGGGTGCAATTTTTTTTAAAATCGGACATTGCCTTCATTGTTTTTCAAAATATAAGAAATAAAGTGTGCTTGTTTATTATTTAAAGGGACAGTAACGCTTTTCTTTAAAAACGCTTTTATTGCATTATTAGCCTGCCAAATTCTGTCTAACTTGTCTATACCTTCAGATGGCTTATGTTCTGTGTGTATGGAAGCCAAGGTGGTTCCCCCTATTAATGTATGCGCAAATTGTGTCATAGTGTCCAAACAAAGTAAGGACAGTACTGTCACATTTAATAAGATTGCCCAAGATGATTCTTCTAATGAAGGTAGTGGGGATAGTTCATCATCCGCTCCTTCTGTGTCAACACCAGTTTTGCCCGCACAGGCGATACCTAGTTCATCTAGCGCGCCAATGCTGGTTACTATGCAGCAATTAACTGCAGTAATGTATAATTCTATAGCAAATCCAAACTGCCATCCTACCCTAGAAAGCGTGATTGCTCAGTTTTAAATACAGAAGATGAGCAGGTTGGCGCTGAGGACAATTTATCAGTTATACCCTCACATCAATCTGAATTGGCTGTGAGGGAGTGGATGTCTGAGGGTGAAATTTCTGATTCAGGAAAAGTTTCTCAGCAGGCAGACACTGATATCGTAACATTTAAATTTAAGTTAGAACATCTCCGCGCCCTGCTTAAGGAGGTCCTAACTACTCTTGATGACTGTGATTCTTTGGTAATTCCAGAGAAATTGTGCAAGATGGACAAATTCTTAGAGGTCCCAGTGCACGCTGATGCCTTTCCGATACCCAAGCGGGTGGCGGACATAGTGACTAAGGAGTGGGAAAAGCCAGGTATACCTTTAGTCCCACCTCCTATATTCAAGAAAATGTTCCCCATTGTTGACCCCAGAAGGGACGCATGGCAAACGGTCCCTAAGGTTGAGGGGGCAGTGTCAACGTTAGCTAAGCGCACAACTATTCCTATTGAGGACAGTTGCGCTTTTAAAGATCCTATGGATAAAAAATTGGAAGGATTGCTAAAAAAGATATTTGTTCAGCAAGGTTTCCTTCTCCAACCAATTTCGTGCATTATTCCTGTCACCACGGCAGCGTATTTTTGGTTCGAGGAACTAGAAAATTCGCTCCAAAAAGAGACTCCATATTCAAGTCATGGACAGAATTCACACACTAAAGTTGGCTAATTCCTTTGTTTTGGATGCCGCTTTCCAATTGGCTAAGTTAGCGGCGAAAAATTCAGGTTTTGCAATAGTGGCGCGCAGAGCGCTTTTGGCTAAAATCCTGGTCGGCGGATGTGTCGTCCAAGAATAAATTGCTTAATATTCCTTTCAAGGGTAAGACCCTTTTCGGGCCGGAATTGAAAGAGATTATTTCAGACATTACTGGTGGAAAGGGACATGCCCTCCCACAGGATAGGCCTTTCAAGGCTAAGAACAAATCTAATTTTCGTTCCTTTCGCAATTTCAGGAACGGACCGAATCCTAACTCTGTGGCCTCCAGACAAGAAGGCAACTCTTCCCAGCCTAAACCAGCATGGAAACCATGGCAAGGCTGGAACAAGGGTAAACAGGCCAAAAAGCCTGCTGCTGCTACCAAGACAGCATGAAGGGGTAGCCCCCGATCCGGGACCGGATCTAGTAGGGGGCAGACTCTCTCTCTTTGCTCAGGCTTGGGCAAGAGATGTTCCGGATCCCTGGGCACTAGAAATAGTCTCTCAGGGGTATCTTCTAGAGTTCAAGGAACTTCCTCCACGGGGAAGGTTCCACATGTCTCGCTTATCTTCAGACCAGATAAAGAGACAGGCATTCCTACATTGCATAGGAGACCTATTAAAGATGGGAGTGATACACCCAGTTCCAACAGCGGAACAAGGTCTGGGTTTTTACTCAAACCTGTTCGTAGTTCCCAAAAAAGAGGGAACTTTCAGGCCAATTCTGGATTTAAAAATTCTAAACGAATTCCTCAGAGTTCCATCATTCAAAATGGAAACTATTCAGACGATCTTACCAACAATCCAGGAGGGTCAATATATGACTACCGTGGACTTAAAGGATGAGTACCTGCATATTCCTATCCACAAAGATCATCATCAGTTCCTGAGGTTCGCCTTCCTGGACAAACATTACCAGTTCGTGGCCCTTCCATTCGGTCTAGCCACTGCTCCCAGAATTTTCACAAAGGTGCTAGGGTCCCTTCTAGCGGTATTAAGACCAAGGGGCATTGCTGTAGCACCTTATCTAGACGACATTCTAATCCAGGCGTCGTCTCTTCCCAAAGCAAAGGCTCATACAGACATTGTTCTAGCCTTCCTCAGATCTCAAGGGTGGAAGGTGAACGTATAAAAGAGTTCCCTGTCCCCGTCAACAAGAGTTCCCTTTTTGGGAACAATAATAGATTCTGTAGAAATGAAGATCTTCCTGACAGAAGTCAGAAAGTTAAAGCTTCTAAACGTTTGTCAAGTTCTTCACTCTATTTTTCAACCTTCCATAGCTCAGTGCATGGAAGTAGTAGGATTAATGGTTGCAGCAATGGACATAGTTCCTTTTGCTCGAATTCATATAAGACCATTACAACTGTGCATGCTCAATCAGTGGAATGGGGACTATGCAGACTTGTCTCCCCAGATTCAAGTAGACCAGGTAACCAGGGATTCTCTCCGCTGGTGGTTGTCTCACGATCACCTGTCTCAGGGAATGAGTTTCCGCAGACCAGAGTGGGTCATTGTCACGACCGACGCCAGTCTCTTAGGCTGGGGCGCGGTCTGGGACTCTCTGAAAGCTCAAGGTCTATGGTCTCGAGAAGAGTCTCTTCTTCCGATAAACATTTTAGAACTGAGAGCGATATTCAATGCGCTCCTGGCTTGGCCTCACCAAGCAAAGGCCAAATTCATAAGGTTCCAGTCGGACAACATGACGACTGTAGCGTACATCAATCATCAGGGGGGAACAAAGAGTTCCTTAGCGATGAGAGAGGTATCCAAGATCATCAAATGGGCGGAGGATCACTCCTGCCACCTATCTGCAATTCACATCCCAGGAGTGGACAACTGGGAGGCGGATTATTTGAGTCGTCAGACTTTTCATCCGGGGGAGTGGGAACTCCACCCGGAGGTTTTTGCCCAGTTAACTCATCTATGGGGCATTCCGGATATGGATCTGATGGCGTCTCGCCAGAACGCCAAGGTTCCTCAATACGGATCCAGATCCAGGGACCCCAAGGCGGCACTGGTGGATGCATTAGTAGCGCCTTGGTCGTTCAACCTAGCTTATGTGTTTCCACCGTTTCCTCTCCTTTCCAGGCTTGTAGCCAGGATCAAACAGGAGCAGGCCTCGGTGATTCTAATAGCTCCTGCGTGGCCACGCAGGACTTGGTATGCAGACCTGGTGAATATGTCATCGGCTCCACCATGGAAGCTACCTTTGAGACAGGATCTTCTAGTACAAGGTCCATTCGAACATCCAAATCTAGTCTCTCATAACTGACTGCTTGGAAATTGAACGCTTGATTCTATCTAAGCGTGGATTTTCTGACTCGGTTATAGATACTCTAGTTCAGGCCAGAAAGCCTGTGACTAGGAAAATTTACCATAAGATATGGCAAAAATATATCTGTTGGTGCAGATCCAAGGGATACTCTTGGAGTAAAATTAAAATTCCAAGGATACTTTCCTTTCTCCAAGAGGGCTTGGATAAAGGGTTGTCAGCTAGTTCTCTAAAAGGACAGATATCTGCTCTGTCGGTTTTGTTGCACAAACGTCTGGCAGCCGTGCCAGATATACAGGCGTTTGTACAGGCGTTAGTCAGGATCAAGCCTGTCTATAGACCTATGACTCCTCCATGGAGTCTAAACTTGGTTCTTTCAGTTCTTCAGGGGGTTCCTTTTAAACCCATGCATTCCATAGATATTAAGTTACTATCTTGGAAAGTTCTGTTTTTAGTTGCTATTTCTTCTGCTAGAAGAGTTTCTGAATTGTCTGCTTTGCAGTGTTCTTCTCTCTATCTGATTTTCCATACAGATAAGGTAGTTTTACGTACCAAGCCTGGTTTTCTTCCAAAGGTCGTTTCTAACAGAGAAGGAACAACAATTTCCTGGTTAATATTCCTGTGTCCGAATCCAGTTTCAAAGAAGGAACGTATGTTACACAATCTAGATGTGTTTTGTGCTTTAAAGTTCTATTTAGAAGCAACAAAGGATTTCAGACAGACATCATCCTTGTTTGTTGTGTATTCTGGTAAGAGGAGAGGGCAGAAAGCTACTGCTACCTCTCTTTCCTTTTGGCTGAAAAGCATCATCCGATTGGCTTATGAGACTGCCGGACGGCAGCCTCCTGAACGAATTACAGCTCATTCTACTAGAGCTGTGGCTTCCACATGGGCCTTCAAGAACGAGGCTTCTGTTGATCAGATATGTAAGGCAGCGACTTGGTCTTCTCTGCACACTTTTGCCAAATTTTACAAATTCGATACTTATGCTTCTTCGGAGGCTATTTTTGGGAGAAAGGTTTTGCAAGCCGTGGTGCCTTCCGTTTAGGTAACCTGGTTTGCTCCCTCCCTTCATCCGTGTCCTAAAGCTTTGGTATTGGTTCCCACAAGTAAGGATGAAGCCGTGGACCGGACACACCAATGTTGGAGAAAACAGAATTTATGTTTACCTGATAAATTTCTTTCTCCAACGGTGTGTCCGGTCCACGGCCCACCCTGGTTTTTAATCAGGTTTGAAAAATGTCTTTCTTTATACACTACAGTCACCACGGCACCCTATAGTTTCTCCTTTTTCTCCTAACCGTCGGTCGAATGACTGGGGGGCGGAGCCAGAGCGGGGGCTATATGGACAGCTCTTGCTGTGTGCTCTCTTTGCCATTTCCTGTAGGGGAAGAGAATATCTCACAAGTAAGGATGAAGCCGTGGACCGGACACACCGTTGGAGAAAGAAATTTATCAGGTAAACATAAATTCTGTTTTTCTTACCGTTTGGGACCAGGGCTATTTTTACATTTCTGCGGTATTAGTGTTTAGCTGTAAATTTCCTCTTACTCATTTACTGTACTCACACATATTATATATTGTTTATCTCGCCATTAAATGAACTTTCTAAAGATACCATTATTTTCATCATATCTTATAAATTACTATAAAAAAATTATAAAATATGATGGAAAAACACACACTTTTTCTAACTTTGACCCCCAAAATCTGTTACACATCTACACTCACCAAAAAACACCCATGCTAAATAGTTTCTAAATTTTGTCCTGAGTTTAGAAATACCCAATGTTTACATATTCTTTGCTTTTTTTTTTGCAAGTTATAGGGCAATAAGTACAAGTAGCACTTCGCTATTTCCAAACCATTTTTTTTCTTTTTCAAAATTAGCGATAGTTACATTGGAACACTGATATCTGCCAGGAATCCCTGAATAACCCTTCACATGTATATATTTTTGTTTTAGTAGACAACCCAAAGTATTGATCTAGGCCCATTTTGGTATATTTCATGCCACCGTTTCACCGCCAAATGCGATCAAATAACCAAAATTGTACATTTTTTCACAAACTTTAGGTTTCTCACTGAAATTATATACAAACAGCTTGTGCGATTATGGCATAAATGGTTGTAAATGCTTCTCTATGATCCCCTTTGTTCAGAAATATTAGACATTTATGGCTTTGGCATTACTTTTTGGAAATTAGAAGGCTGCTAAATGCCTTGGACACCACACTTGTATTATGCCCAGCAGTGAAGTGGTTAATTTTAGCTGTAGTGTAGTAGACAACCCAAAGTATTGATCTAGGCCCATTTTGGTATATTTCATGACACCATTTCACCTCCCAAATGCGATAAAATAAAAAACAATCGTTCACTTTTTCACTAACTTTAGGTTTCTCACTGAAATTATTTACAAACAGCTTGTGCGATTATGGCATAAATGGTTGTAAATACTTCTCTGTGATCCTCTTTGTTAAGAAATAGCAGACATATAAAGCTTTGGCATTGCTTTTTCTAATTAGGCTGCTAAATGCTGCTGCGCACCACACTTGTATTATGTCCAGCAGTTAAGGGGTTAATCAGGTAGCTTGTAGGGTTAATTTTAGCTTTAGCATAGAGATCAATCTCTCACCTTACACATTCCACCCTCTGATCCCTCCCTGACCCCCTCAAACAGCTCTCTTCTTTCCCCCACCTCACAATTGTCACTGTCATCTTAAAGGGACACTGTACCCCAAATTTTTCTTTCATGATTCAGATTGAGCATGAAATTTTAATCAACTTTCTAATTTACTCCTGTTATCAAATTTTCTTCATTCTCTTGGTATCTTTATTTAAAATGCAAGAATGTAAGTTTAGATGCCGGCCCATTTTTGGTGAACAACCTGGGTTGTCCTTGCTGATTGGTGGATAAATTCATCCACCAATAAAAAAATTGCTGTCCAGAGTACTGAACCCAAAAAAAGCATAGATGCCTTCTTTTTCAAATAAAGATAGCAAGAGAACAAAGAAAAATTGATAATAGGAGTAAATTAGAAAGTTGCTTAAAATTGCATGCTCTTTCTGAATTACAAAACAAAATTTTTGGGTTCAGTGTCCCTTTAAGAACTAGCAGAAAGTCTGCCAGTATAAAAATAAAGGTGCTGATTTTATTTATATATATATATATATATAATGTGTGGGATCCTCCATTACCCCCCAACCTCCCTGATCCCCCCCCCCCCCCAAACAGCTCTCTCAATCTCCCCCCCTTGGCCTATTGGCCACCATCTTAGGTACTGGCAGCTGACTGCCAGTACCCAGTTTACTAAAAAAAAAACTGGTTAAAAAAAAGGTTATTGCAGGATGCTTCAATATCGAGGCATCACTGCAATAACCTGAAAGCAGCTGGAGGCGATCATGATCTCTTCCAGCACTTGAAAACCCTGAGGATGTACAGGGTATGTCCTTGGTCATTAAGTAACAGTTTTTGTAGTACATACCCTGTACGTCCTTGGTCCTTAAGAGGTTAAAAGGCCCTGGATAGCGCTTGCTTATTGGTGGCTACATTTAGCAACTAATAAGCAAGAGTAACCCAGGTTCTTAACCAAAAATGGCCCGGCTCCTAAGCTTTAAATTCCTGTTTCTCCAACATAGGTGTGTCCGGTCCACGGCGTCATCCTTACTTGTGGGATATTCTCTTCCCCAACAGGAAATGGCAAAGAGCCCAGCAAAGCTGGTCACATGATCCCTCCTAGGCTCCGCCTACCCCAGTCATTCTCTTTGCCGTTGTACAGGCAACATCTCCACGGAGATGGCTTAGAGTTTTTTAGTGTTTAACTGTAGTTTTTCATTATTCAATCAAGAGTTTGTTATTTTCAAATAGTGCTGGTACGTACTATTTACTCAGAAACAGAAAAGAGATGAAGAATTCTGTTTGTATGAGGAAAATGATTTTAGCAACCGTAACTAAAATCCATGGCTGTTCCACACAGGACTGTTGAGAGCATTAACTTCAGTTGGGGGAACAGTTTGCAGTCCTTTGCTGCTTGAGGTATGACACATTCTAACAAGACGATGTAATGCTGGAAGCTGTCATTTTCCCTATGGGATCCGGTAAGCCATGTTTATTACGATTGTAAATAAGGGCTTCACAAGGGCTTATTTAGACTGTAGACATTTTTTGGGCTAAATCGATTGATATTAACACTTATTTAGCCTTGAGGAATCATTTATTCTGGGTATTTTGATATAATAATATCGGCAGGCACTGTTTTAGACACCTTATTCTTTAGGGGCTTTCCCAAAGCATAGGCAGAGTCTCATTTTCGCGCCGGTGTTGCGCACTTGTTTTTGAGAGGCATGGCATGCAGTCGCATGTGAGAGGAGCTCTGATACTTATAAAAGACTTCTGAAGGCATCATTTGGTATCGTATTCCCCTTGGGTTTGGTTGGGTCTCAGCAAAGCAGATACCAGGGACTGTAAAGGGGTTAAAGCTTAAAACGGCTCCGGTTCCGTTATTTTAAGGGTTAAAGCTTCCAAAATTGGTGTGCAATATTTTCAAGGCTTTAAGACACTGTGGTGAAAGTTTGGTGAATTTTGAACAATTCCTTCATGTTTTTTCGCAAATGCAGTAATAAAGTGTGTTCAGTTTAAAATTTAAAGTGACAGTAACGGTTTTATTTCAAAACGTTTTTTGTACTTTCTTATCAAGTTTATGCCTGTTTAACATGTCTGAACTACCAGATAGACTGTGTTCTGAATGTGGGGAAGCCAGAATTCCTATTCATTTAAATAAATGTGATTTATGTGATAATGACAATGATGCCCAAGATGATTCCTCAAGTGAGGGGAGTAAGCATGGTACTGCATCATTCCCTCCTTCGTCTACACGAGTCTTGCCCACTCAGGAGGCCCCTAGTACATCTAGCGCGCCAATACTCCTTACTATGCAACAATTAACGGCTGTAATGGATAATTCTGTCAAAAACATTTTAGCCAAAATGAACCCTTGTCAGCGTAAGCGTGGATGCTCTGTTTTAGTTACTGAAGAGCATGACGACGCTGATATTAATATCTCTGAAGGGCCCCTAACCCAATCTGAGGGAGCCAGGGAGGTTTTGTCTGAGGGAGAAATTACTGATTTAGGGAACATTTCTCAGCAGGCTGAATCTGATGTGATTACTTTTAAATTTAAATTGGAACATCTCCGCATTTTGCTTAAGGAGGTATTATCCACTCTGGATGATTGTGAAAATTTGGTCATCCCAGAGAAACTATGTAAAATGGACAAGTTCCTAGAGGTGCCGGGGCTCCCAGAAGCTTTTCCTATACCCAAGCGGGTGGCGGACATTGTTAATAAAGAATGGGAAAGGCCCGGTATTCCTTTCGTCCCTCCCCCCATATTTAAAAAATTGTTTCCTATGGTCGACCCCAGAAAGGACTTATGGCAGTCAGTCCCCAAGGTCGAGGGAGCGGTTTCTACTTTAAACAAACGCACCACTATTCCCATAGAGGATAGTTGTGCTTTCAAAGATCCTATGGATAAAAAATTAGAAGGTTTGCTTAAAAAGATGTTTGTTCAGCAGGGTTACCTTCTACAACCCATTTCATGCATTGTCCCTGTCACTACAGCCGCATATTTCTGGTTTGATGAACTGATTAGGGTGCTCGATAGTGACTCTCCTCCTTATGAGGAGATTATGGACAGAGTCAATGCTCTCAAATTGGCTAATTCTTTCACTCTAGACGCCTCTTTGCAATTGGCTAAGTTAGCGGCTAAGAATTCTGGGTTTGCTATTGTGGCGCGCAGAGCGCTTTGGTTGAAATCTTGGTCGGCTGATGCGTCTTCCAAGAACAAGCTACTAAACATTCCTTTCAAGGGGAAAACGCTGTTTGGTCCTGACTTGAAAGAGATTATCTCTGATATCACTGGGGGTAAGGGCCATGCCCTTCCTCAGGATCGGCCTTTCAAGGCAAAAAATAGACCTAATTTTCGTCCCTTTCGTAAAAACGGACCAGCCCAAGGTGCTACGTCCTCTAAGCAAGAGGGTAATACTTCTCAGCCCAAGCCAGCTTGGAGAGAAAGCAGGCAAAGAAACCTGCCACTGCTACCAAGACAGCATGAAATATCGGCCCCCGATCCGGGACCGGATCTGGTGGGGGGCAGACTCTCTCTCTTCGCTCAGGCTTGGGCAAGAGATGTTCTGGATCCTTGGGCGCTAGAAATAGTCTCCCAGGGTTATCTTCTGGAATTCAAGGGACTTCCCCCAAGGGGAAGGTTCCACAGGTCTCAGTTGTCTTCAGACCACATAAAAAGACAGGCGTTCTTACATTGTGTAGAAGACCTGTTAAAAATGGGAGTGATTCATCCTGTTCCATTGAGAGAACAAGGGATGGGGTTCTACTCCAATCTGTTCATAGTTCCCAAAAAAGAGGGAACATTCAGACCAATCCTAGATCTCAAGATCTTAAACAAATTTCTCAAGGTCCCATCTTTCAAGATGGAAACCATTCGAACTATCCTTCCTTCCATCCAGGAAGGTCAATTCATGACCACGGTGGATTTAAAGGATGCGTATCTACATATTCCTATCCACAAGGAACATCATCGGTTCCTAAGGTTTGCATTCCTGGACAAACATTACCAGTTCGTGGCGCTTCCTTTCGGATTAGCCACTGCACCAAGGATTTTCACAAAGGTACTAGGGTCCCTTCTAGCTGTGCTAAGACCAAGGGGCATTGCAGTAGTACCTTACCTGGACGACATTCTGATTCAAGCGTCGTCCCTCCCTCGAGCAAAGGCTCACACGGACATCGTCCTGGCCTTTCTCAGATCGCACGGCTGGAAAGTGAACGTGGAAAAGAGTTCTCTATCCCCGTCAACAAGGGTTCCCTTCTTGGGAACAATTATAGACTCCTCAGAAATGAGGATTTTTCTAACAGAGGCCAGAAAGACAAAGCTTCTGGACTCTTGTCGAATACTTCATTCCGTTCCTCTTCCTTCCGTAGCTCAGTGCATGGAAGTAATCGGGTTGATGGTAGCGGCAATGGACATAGTTCCTTTTGCGCGCATTCATCTAAGACCATTACAACTGTGCACGCTCAGTCAGTGGAATGGGGACTATACAGACTTGTCTCCAAAGATACAAGTAAATCAGAGGACCAGAGACTCACTCCGTTGGTGGCTGTCCCTGGACAACCTGTCACGAGGGATGACATTCCACAGACCAGAGTGGGTCATTGTCACGACCGACGCCAGTCTGATGGGCTGGGGCGCGGTCTGGGGATCCCTGAAAGCTCAGGGTCTTTGGTCTCGGGAAGAATCTCTTCTACCGATAAATATTCTGGAACTGAGAGCGATATTCAATGCTCTCAAGGCTTGGCCTCAGCTAGCGAGGACCAAGTTCATACGGTTTCAATCAGACAACATGACGACTGTTGCGTACATCAACCATCAGGGGGGAACAAGGAGTTCCCTAGCGATGGAAGAAGTGACCAAGATTATTCTATGGGCGGAGTCTCACTCCTGCCACCTGTCTGCTATCCACATCCCGGGAGTGGAAAATTGGGAAGCGGATTTTCTGAGTCGTCAGACATTGCATCCGGGGGAGTGGGAACTCCATCCGGAAATCTTTGCCCAAGTCACTCAACTTTGGGGCATTCCAGACATGGATCTGATGGCCTCTCGTCAGAACTTCAAGTTCCTTGCTACGGGTCCAGATCCAGGGATCCCAAGGCGGCTCTAGTGGATGCACTAGTAGCACCTTGGACCTTCAAACTAGCTCATGTGTTCCCGCCGTTTCCTCTCATCCCCAGGCTGGTAGCCAGGATCAATCAGGAGAGGGCGTCGGTGATCTTGATAGCTCCTGCGTGGCCACGCAGGACTTGGTATGCAGATCTGGTGAATATGTCATCGGCTCCACCTTGGAAGCTACCTTTGAGACGAGACCTTCTTGTTCAGGGTCCGTTCGAACATCCGAATCTGGTTTCACTCCAGCTGACTGCTTGGAGATTGAACGCTTGATTTTATCGAAGCGAGGTTTCTCAGATTCTGTTATCGATACTCTTGTTCAGGCCAGAAAGCCTGTAACTAGAAAGATTTACCACAAAATTTGGAAAAAATATATCTGTTGGTGTGAATCTAAAGGATTCCCTTGGGACAAGGTTAAGATTCCTAGGATTCTATCCTTCCTTCAAGAAGGATTGGAAAAAGGATTATCGGCAAGTTCCCTGAAGGGACAGATTTCTGCCTTGTCGGTGTTACTTCACAAAAAACTGGCAGCTGTGCCAGATGTTCAAGCCTTTGTTCAGGCTCTGGTTAGAATCAAGCCTGTTTACAAACCTTTGACTCCTCCTTGGAGTCTCAATTTAGTTCTTTCAGTTCTTCAGGGGGTTCCGTTTGAACCCTTACATTCCGTTGATATTAAGTTATTATCTTGGAAAGTTTTGTTTTTAGTTGCAATTTCTTCTGCTAGAAGAGTTTCAGAATTATCTGCTCTGCAGTGTTCTCCTCCTTATCTGGTGTTCCATGCAGATAAGGTGGTTTTACGTACTAAACCTGGTTTTCTTCCAAAAGTTGTTTCTAACAAAAACATTAACCAGGAGATTATCGTACCTTCTCTGTGTCCGAAACCAGTTTCAAAGAAGGAACGCTTGTTGCACAATTTGGATGTTGTTCGCGCTCTAAAATTCTATTTAGATGCTACAAAGGATTTTAGACAAACATCTTCCCTGTTTGTTGTTTATTCAGGTAAAAGGAGAGGTCAAAAAGCAACTTCTACCTCTCTCTCTTTTTGGATTAAAAGCATCATCAGATTGGCTTACGAGACTGCCGGACGGCAGCCTCCCGAAAGAATCACGGCTCATTCCACTAGGGCTGTGGCTTCCACATGGGCCTTCAAGAACGAGGCTTCTGTTGATCAGATATGTAGGGCAGCGACTTGGTCTTCACTGCACACTTTTACCAAATTTTACAAGTTTGATACTTTTGCTTCTTCTGAGGCTATTTTTGGGAGAAAGGTTTTGCAAGCCGTGGTGCCTTCCATTTAGGTGACCTGATTTGCTCCCTCCCTTCATCCGTGTCCTAAAGCTTTGGTATTGGTTCCCACAAGTAAGGATGACGCCGTGGACCGGACACACCTATGTTGGAGAAAACAGAATTTATGTTTACCTGATAAATTTCTTTCTCCAACGGTGTGTCCGGTCCACGGCCCGCCCTGGTTTTTTAATCAGGTCTGATAATTTATTTTCTTTAACTACAGTCACCACGGTACCATATGGTTTCTCCTATGCTATTATTCCTCCTTAACGTCGGTCGAATGACTGGGGTAGGCGGAGCCTAGGAGGGATCATGTGACCAGCTTTGCTGGGCTCTTTGCCATTTCCTGTTGGGGAAGAGAATATCCCACAAGTAAGGATGACGCCGTGGACCGGACACACCGTTGGAGAAAGAAATTTATCAGGTAAACATAAATTCTGTTTTTTTTTTTTAAATAAAGATGGCAAGAGAACAAAGAAAAATTGATTGTGGGAATACATTAAAAAGTTGCTTAAAATTGCATGCTCTATCTAAATCATTAGAGAAAAAAATCTGGGTTTAGTATCCTTTTAAGACAGAGGTTGACAAATCTGTTTAAAATTTAGTAGACAGTAAGAATATCTAGGAGCCAGACAGAGGTATTTGTGTGTGTGTGTATACTGTATATGAAGAACAGCCCAAACAGTTAGGAGCCAGTAGTTTTCTGGCTCCTGTGTTTGTTGTCAGCTCTGCCTTAAAATGACTTTAATTTCCAGACCAGATAAGGAATATATTTTCAATATAGCGGCGATAGGTCACCAGATATGGCGCTCAGTAAAAATAAGAAATTTCATTATGAATATTAATTGGGGGCGAAAAAAGAAAGCATTTTAAGCCTTATATAATGCATACATTTTTTTTACACCTGTAAATCTCCTTCAACTGTTTCTCAACTCCAGGTACCCTTGGGGGCTCTAAATCAGGGCCTAAATTTAAGGTGCCAGTGGCTCCCTATAATTCCTATTCCTCTATCTACTTGTATTGCATTTAAAGGGACAATCTACTTGAAAATGTTGTTTAAAAAAAAAAAATCCCTTTATTACCCATTCCCCAGTTTTGCATAACCACCAGTTATATTAATACACTTTTTTTTTTACCTCTGTGATTACCTTGTAACTAAGACCTTTACATAATGTCCCCTCAGTTCTTTTGACACTTGCATTTTAGCTAATCAGTGCTGACTCATAAATAACTCCATGAAATGCCTACAAAGAGTGGCACTCAAACAGAGCTAAGGGATAATAAGGTAGTAAATTAGTTATATGACCAAGTTAATGTGTATTTGTTTACTATAAACATTAAAATAAAGCTACAAACCATATACTATTAAAACATGATACTCTGTCAGCTGCAAGTTTTCTAAAATTATACTTAAATAGATCACTCATAAAACGTGTGCACACTGTTCCTAAAACTAATGCCTGGGTGGTCCATTTAAGAAAATGGGGCCTATTTATCATCGGTCTTGCGGACCTGATCCGACAGTACGGATCAGGTCCGCAAGACCTCGCTGCTGGTGCAACGCCGCCCCCTGCTGACTCGCCGCCAATGGGCTGCCAGCAGGGAGCTGTCAATCAACCCGATCGTACTTGATCGGGTTGATTTCCGGCGATTCCTGTCCGCCTGCTCAGAGCAGGCGGACAGGGTTATGGAGCAGCGGTCTTTAGACCGCTGCTTCATAACTTGTGTTTCTGGCGAGTCTGAAGACTCACCAGAAACACGGGCCCACAAGCTCCGTACGGAGCTTGATAAATGGGCCACTATGTCTTTAACCTGCTTTTATAACCTCATAATACCATCGGAACTATTCATTTGACACTTTCTACTCCATATAACGTCTATTTTATTTCCATATATTATTGCATATATTACCCTTATATATGTTTCTCCACAGAACTTTTTATAATGTTTTCCTTCCTATTGCACCATAGACATTTAACTCTGTGTTTATATATATATATATATATATATATATATATATATATATCTCCAAAAGGGCTCTCACTTCACAGGACAACAGCCAGGGTTCGGTCTAATGAAGATAAATACTTGTAGAAGAAAGACCCACACTTACTGGACTTCAAATACTCAATTACTCCCCTTCCCCGTCATCACTAATTGGCTAAAATGCAAGTCTGTCAAAATAACTGAGCTTAGGGAGCAGTCTGCAGAGGCTTAGATACAAGATAATCACAGAGGTAAAAAGTACATTAATATAAGTGTTGGTTATGCAAAATTGGGGAATGGGCAATAAAGGGATTATCTATCTTTTTAAATTCTAGAGTAGACTGTCTCTTTAAAGTATGCACTGACACCACTTCTGACTAGAGTGGAAGCCAGGCTTGGTGTCTGTATTTCTCTGTAAGGGCATATCTGAGATGGGTAAGGGTATAGTGAGATGATAGCCAAAATGGAAGTTAGAGGTTGCAGGGGTGATCCATGTGGTGAGAGCATATTGATAGCCTCTTGGTTGCCAGTGCAATGCAGCCAAGTGGTTGCTGTGGCATAGAAATGCTCTGTTGGCTAATGTAAGTAAGTGTGCGCCTGGTAAAGGGCTTTCTTATGTAAGCATTTGTGCTGATTTCAGATGAGGCATTCCAAAAATATTAGGAATTAGTGCATTTTTAATTTTATAATGGTAGCCATAATTGGGCATATTTTACATATTGGGCACCTTTTGTAGGTACATCATTTGAGTTATCTATATTATTTTAATTATGCCTATCATTCATCATAGCTTCTTCTTAAACCTTTACATTCATCCTCTATAAACTACCGTTATTTCATATATGATCGTTTTAAAACTACTGCTGGTCCAAAAACCTCAGTAGCCCTTAACATTCAGTTTAGCCTTTAGATCTCTGTATTGTTCAATTTAAACTTTCTCTCTAAATTGTACATCTATGTAAACCCTTACCTTTCCTATTGCTTTTGACAATTCCCTAGTAAATGCTTCCTAAAATCTATCTTGTTTCATATAACTAAAACTCTATTTGCTCCATATAACCTTCCCTAGAGTTCCTATTGCTTGTCAATGTCACTCTCCAACACCGAATTCTATTGCTCTAGTGTAGCCTCTTTAAATCATACCATAAAGCATCTCCTGTATTACTTCATCTAACTCTCTACATGGCTCATCATGTTGCTCCATGTAGCACATTGTTGTGACAACAGCGTGTTGTAGGTATTACTTAGGTACCGTGTAGCAAATTATATTGACATAATGAAGCTAAAACCAGGGCTGATTTGCATAGGCTGGAGCTTCCTTTCTTTGGCTGACATATCTCATTTGCCTAATGGGTTAAGTATTTGCATGTATTTCACTTAGGGATGGGTAAGCTATTTTTATTTTCAAGTGTGTGTGTATATACTTATCCAATATTTTTTTATTTGTTTGTATCAACTGATCTCTGAAAATTAATATGCCAGTCTTGTTAAAAGGAATTGTTTATCTAGCGCCAAACATTGAGTCTTCTTTAATAAAATAACATTTTGACTTGCAGAATAAAAATCCTGTGCTGGATGAATAAAAAGAACATACGGATATCATATTGTTGTGCTTGAAGAAATTCTTCTGTGAACGGTAAGTGTATTTTTTTTCTTTGACCACTAAGAGGAATTGCAGATCGTAATTTTAATTAACACTAATTACTATACTATTTTGTGCATGAATGGAACACAAAATAGTATTCTGAAGTTTAGTGTAGTTCTGTAGTGTTCATTTTAGTTTCACACAGTTCAGAATTTCACTACCTAGTCTTTCAAATGTGAATTTCTCTCTTTAAAAGTGCACGTTTGCATGCTAATTGATATTGTTAAACATAGATATGCTTCACGTGCACATGCACGATAAAAGCTCTCACTTAAAACAGTGATATTTATTAGGAGAAAAACATTTTTGTTAATGCAAGTAACTGTTCCCATTTAGCAAACAGCAGAAATTAGCCCTTTATTTTATTTAGCACTTTATTTTGCATTGGATGCAATGTAACTGATAACCAGACCCAAGGGAATTAGCATATACACAGTTTATTTAACAGATAATAGTTTTACAAAGCACAGATTGTAAATGCACACAATACAATAAACATGTATACAATAGTAAAATCTAACAAGCAATATAACTATCATAAATACATGCAACAATAGATAATAGTTATCAAACTTAAAAACGCAGCAGACTTGTGTTCTGAGAACGTACATGATAGTTGGAAGCTACATACGGTCATTGTAGAATTAGAAATAATTTTCTTTCTGTCTCTTGTCTTTTATAGACCGTTTACACAGACAAATATACACTTTACACGTGCCATAACGTGGTTTCATTAGCCATTAAAGGGACATAAAACCAATTTTTTTTCTTTCATGATTCAGATAGAACATACCATTTTAACCCATTAATGACCAAGGACTTGCCTGGCACATCCTCTGGGGTTTCAAGCGCTGGAAGCGATCAGCTTATTGCAGCAATGCCTCAATATTGAGGCATTGTGCAATACCCTTTTTTAAGCAACCAATGCAAAGAGAGCCACTCTGTAGCCCTCTGCATCGGCAAGTGATGGTGCAGATCGTTGGTGGTGTGAGGTGGGCGTGAGAGGGGCGGGAGCTGGTGGGATGGCTACAGCCATGCTACAATCATTTAATGAGTAGGAGGGAGAGGGTGGTGGTGTATATATGTCTGGGGAAAGGGATCTGGGAGGGGGGGTGGGGTAGCTACACTATGGAAAACATTTATTTATTTATTTGAAAAAAAAGCAAAAAACATAGGAAACTGGGTACTGGCAGACAGCTGCCAGTACCTAACATGGTGGCTAATAGCTAGAGGGGGGAGGGTTAGAGAGCTGTTTGGAGGGGATCAGGGAGGTTGGGGGCATATCCTACATTGCAGAACATATTTAAAAAAAACAACTTTTATTTCTATACTGGCAGACTTTCTGCCAGTACTTAAGATGGGGGTGACCTTTGGGGGGTGGCGGAGGGAAGAGAGCTGTTTGAGAGGGGTCAGGAAGGGATCAGTGGTGAGATGTGTCAGGTGGGAGAGCTGATCTCTAAACTAAAGCTAAAATTAACCCTTCACTGCTGGGCATAATACAAGTGTGTTGTGTAGCGGCATTTAGCAGCCTTCTAATTACCAAAAAGCAATGCCAAAGCCATATATGGCTGCTATTTCTCAACAAAGGGGATCCCAGAAAAACATTTACAACTATTTGTGCCATAATTGCACAAGCTGTTTGTAAATAAATTCCCTGAGAAACTTAAATTTTGTGAAAAAGTTAACGATTTTTCTTATTTGATCGCATTTGGTGGTGAAATGATGGCATGAAATATACCGAAATGGGCCTAGATCAATACTTTGGGTTGTCTACTAAATATATATATATATATATATATATATATATATATATATATATATATACACACACACACACAGGTAGCCCTCTGTTTACGCCAAGGTTAGGTTCCAGAAGGAATGGTTGTAAATCAAACCATTGTAAATTGAAACCCAGTTTATAATGTAAGTCAATGGGAAGTGAGGGAGAGAGGTTCCAGGCCCCTCTCAAAATTGGCATAAGTAACACCTAATACATTATTTTTAAAGCTTTAAAATGAAGACTTTAAATGCTAAACAGCATTATAAACCTAATAAAATAATCACAACACAGACTTTACTTTTTACATTTTTCTGCAAACAGTTCTTTCTATGCATTCCAATCTGGACTGATTTATAGACAGGAAGATCTTGTTCCTTTGCAAGCTGCTTGATAGCTCAGGTCTGGTTAAACTGATTAATTTCAGCTTGCTTGACTTGCATATCTTTGCTGCAACACAAGCGGACAGCTCCACCTACTGGCTATTTTAATCAATGCACTGCTTCTCAATGCTTTTCAATAGCAGTCACATGACTGAAAAAAAAGGTTGTTATTCTGAAACGGTGCAAATTGAACCGTTGTAAACCGAGGGCCACCTGTGTGTGTGTGTGTGTGTGTATATATGTATATATGTGTATATATATATATATATATATATATATATATACTAAAAATACATAGGTCAAAGTTAGAAAAAGTGTGTTTTGTTTTTTTTCTTTAAATTTTTTTCATCATATTTTATCTTTTTTTTTTTTTTTATATTAAATTATATGATATGATGAAAATAATGGTATCTTTAGAAAGTCCATTTAATGGCGAGAAAACGATATATAATGTGTAGGTACAGTAAATGAGTAAGAAGGAAATTACAGCTAAACAAAAACAGAAATGTAAAAACAGCCATGGTCCTTAATGGTAAGAAAATTGAAAAATAGTCTGGTCACTAAGGGGTTAAACAACTTTCAAATTTACTTCTATCAAATTTTCTTAGTTTTTTGTTATCCTTTGTTAAAAAGCAGGAATATCAGCTCATGAGTGTGCACGTATCTGCAACATTATATTGCAGCAGTTTTGCAACAATGTTATACATATATATAGTAGGAGCACTAGATGGCAGCACTATTTCCTGTCATGTATTGCTTCAGGCATGTGCATGCTACCTACCTAGGTATCTCTTTAACAAAGAATATGAGAACAAAGCAAATTTGATATGAGAAGTAAATTGGATTTTTTTTTTTTTTAAATGTGTATTCTCTATCTGAATAATTAAATTAAATTTTGGGTTTAATGCCCCTTTAAGCACGATTACAGACAAAAAATATAACAAATTCCAGTGATATGGGGAAGCAACAAGTCTCTACTGTACTGGCTTTAATTAATAAAAAAATCTTCCCTTGTATCTGTTACTAATAATCATATTAACTCCATACTACAAGTTCATTTGGCTTTCATAATGAGTAAAAAAAAAATACATATAGGTGGATTTCTCAGTGGCTGAGATTCAAGAGTCGGAAAAAGCTTTACAAGGAATCCTTAGAAGGAGCAACATTAACTATATACTTAAAATCTATTGCTACACGACTAAGTCAATATTTGTTTATATATTATATTTTGCAATCAATGAAATGTAATACACTTTTAAAAATAAAAAATAAAGCATTTAAAAAAAAACAAAGTGGTGTTTTGTTATTTTCTTCAATTTTTCTTTTCTTTGAGTCACTTTGCTTTGTGCTTGCTTTATTATTACAGTATCGCAGGGCCGGAGTGGGAATAAAAAGCAGCCATGGAAAATGTGGAGACCAGCCCTATTTCTGTTGAGTCAGTAGATTGTGCATGCTCCATTTTTCTCAAAGAACATTACTGGCATACTCCTTCCCCCAATTTTTTTTGTTTTAGAATTATATTATTATTTTTTATTTTTGTATAAAAATGCCAGATTGTTGTTATATAGGCACCCTACAACCCAATTGCATCCATTGAGCACCCCTTTAAATTGTAGCTTTCTAGCCCCAGCTACTGCAGCCCACCGGGAAATTTCCTGATAGTCTGGTAGGCCAATCCAGCCTAGACAGTATGTGTGAGATAAATAAAATACCTAAAATTAAAAAAAGATTCTTTACTTTTAAGTCTGGAGTACAAAAATGTCATAACAAATGGTTTAAATGATCTATTTATAAAAGTACTGAACTTTTTAAGAATAAAAATTGCAAATATTTATGCAATTCCCACTTCCATCCAGAGGCTGCTGATTATATGATCTGAACATTGCATAAGGCCAGCAGTTCCTAGAAATGAGCTAACCAGGTGAGGTAATATTTTTAAACAAATATTAACTTTATAATGCAAGTTTTCTTTTCTTTTTTTTTTGCTGTTAGGGTTGTAAGCTGTTCTCCATAAATTTACTGGGTGGTAAGTGGGGTCACATAATGTCCCCCTAAAATCACAACCTTAAAAAGATAGTCTAGTCAAAATGAAACTCATGATTCAGATAGAACATGCCATTTTAAGCAATTTTCTAATTTTCTCCTATTATCAATTGTTCTTCATTCTATTGGTAGCTTTATTGGAAAAAGCAGGAATGTAAGCTTGGGAGCCGGACAAGTTTTGGTTCAGAACCTGGGTAGCATTTGCTGATTGGTGGCAACATTTAGATATCAATCAGTAAGTGCTACCCAGGTGCTGAACCAAAAATGGTCTGGTTCCTAAGCTTACATTCCTGCTTTTTTCAAATAAAGATACCAAAAGGACAAAGAAAAATTGATAATAGGAGTAAATTAGAAAGTTGCTTAAAATTGCATGCTCTATCTAAATCATGAAAGTTTTTAATTTTGACTACACTATTCCTTTAAGCCACACCCTTCATCCCACCATGTATATTTTTCACAGCTAAGTAGTCCTTTTATCCCCTTGCTTGCCAGTAAACACACACATGTAGTAGTGATTGACCCCTCTTGGCTGCCAGGAATACACACCAATGATTTAACACCCCCATGGCTGTCTGTAACACATATAATAGAAAAAGTACAGTGTTACTTCAAGGCATATGAGGCACTTTAAAAATGCTTGACCTTTAAGAGTCACCTAAATGTAAAGTCCCTTAAAGGTCCAGCATTTTTGTATAGATTTTACCGGTCAACCTGCTAAAATACTGGACTGTCCAGTTGAATACTGGACACCTGGCAACCCAATTGTTTTTCTTAAAACAAAAAAACATAATTTATGTAAGAACTTACCTGATAAATTCATTTCTTTCATATTAGCAAGAGTCCATGAGCTAGTGACGTATGGGATATACATTCCTACCAGGAGGGGCAAAGTTTCCCAAACCTCAAAATGCCTATAAATACACCCCTCACCACACCCACAAATCAGTTTAATGAATAGCCAAGAAGTGGGGTGATAAGAAAAAAGTGCGAAAGCATAAAAAATAAGGAATTGGAATAATTGTGCTTTATACAAAAAAATCATAACCACCACAAAAAGGGTGGGCCTCATGGACTCTTGCTAATATGAAAGAAATGAATTTATCAGGTAAGTTCTTACATAAATTATGTTTTCTTTCATGTAATTAGCAAGAGTCCATGAGCTAGTGACGTATGGGATAATGAATACCCAAGATGTGGATCTTCCACGCAAGAGTCACTAGAGAGGGAGGGATAAAATAAAGACAGCCAATTCCGCTGAAAAATTAATCCACACCCAAAACAAAGTTTAAATCTTATAATGAAAAAAACTGAAATTATAAGCAGAAGAATCAAACTGAAACAGCTGCCTGAAGTACTTTTCTACCAAAAACTGCTTCAGAAGAAGAAAACACATCAAAATGGTAGAATTTAGTAAAAGTATGCAAAGAAGACCAAGTTGCTGCTTTGCAAATCTGATCAACCGAAGCTTCATTCTTAAATGCCCAGGAAGTAGAGACTGACCTAGTCGAATGAGCTGTAATCCTTTGAGGCGGAGATCTACCCGACTCAACATAAGCATGATGAATCAAAGACTTTAACCAAGATGCCAAGGAAATGGCAGAAGCCTTCTGACCTTTCCTAGAACCAGAAAAAATAACAAATAGACTAGAAGTCTTTCTGAAATCTTTAGTAGCTTCAACATAATATTTCAAAGCTCTAACTACATCCAAAGAATGCAACGATCTTTCCTTAGAATTCTTAGGATTAGGACACAATGAAGGAACCACAATTTCTCTACTAATGTTGTTAGAATTCACAACCTTAGGAAAAAATTTAAATGAAGTTCGCAACACCGCCTTATCCTGATGAAAAATCAGAAAAGGAGACTCACAAGAAAGAGCAGATAATTCAGAAACTCTTCTAGCAGAAGAGATGGCCAAAAGAAACAAAACTTTCCAAGAAAGTAATTTAATATCCAGCGAATGCATAGGTTCAAACGGAGGAGCTTGAAGAGCCCCCAGAACCAAATTCAAACTCCAAGGAGGAGAAATTGACTTAATAACAGGTTTTATACGAACCAAAGCCTGTACAAAACAATGAATATCAGGAAGACTAGCAATCTTTCTGTGAAAGAGAACAGAAAGAGCAGAGATTTGTCCCTTCAAGGAACTTGCAGACAAACCTTTATCCAAACCATCCTGAAGAAACTGTAAAATTCTAGGAATTCTAAAAGAATGCCAAGAAAAATGATGAGAAGAACACCAAGAAATGTAAGTCTTCCAGACTCGATAATATATCTTTCTAGATACAGATTTACGAGCCTGTAACATAGTATTAATTACTGAGTCAGAGAAACCTCTATGACTGAGAATCAAGCGTTCAATCTCCATACCTTCAAATTTAAGGATTTGAGATCCTGATGGAAAAAAGGACCTTGCGATAGAAGGTCTGGTCTTAACGGAAGAGTCCACGGTTGGCAAGCAGCCATCCGGACAAGATCCGCATACCAAAACCTTTGAGGCCATGCTGGAGCCACCAGCAGAACAAACGAACGCTCCTTTAGAATCTTGGAAATCACTCTTGGAAGAAGAACTAGAGGCGGAAAGATATAGGCAGGATGATACTTCCAAGGAAGTGACAATGCATCCACTGCTTCCGCCTGAGGATCCCTGGATCTGGACAGATACCTGGGAAGCTTCTTGTTTAGATGAGAAGCCATCAGATCTATTTCTGGAAGTCCCCACATTTGAACAATCTGAAGAAAAACCTCTGGGTGAAGAGACCATTCGCCCGGATGTAACGTTTGGCGACTGAGATAATCCGCTTCCCAATTGTCTATATCTGGGATATGAACCGCAGAAATTAGACAGGAGCTGGATTCCGCCCATACCAGTATTCGAGATACTTCTTTCATAGCCAGAGGACTGTGAGTCCTTCCTTGATGATTGACATATGCCACAGTTGTGACATTGTCCGTCTGAAAACAAATGAACGACTCTCTCTTTAGAAGAGGCCACGACTGAAGAGCTCTGAAAATTGCACGGAGTTCCAAAATGTTGATTGGTAATCTCGCCTCCTGAGATTCCCAAACCCCTTGTGCTGTCAGAGACCCCCAAACAGCTCCCCAACCTGTCAGACTTGCATCTGTTGAGATCACAGTCCAGGTCGGAAGAACAAAAGAAGCCCCCTGAACTAAACGATGGTGGTCTGTCCACCACGTCAGAGAGTGTCGTACAATCGGTTTTAAAGATATTAATTGAGATATCTTTGTATAATCCCTGCACCACTGGTTCAGCATACAGAGCTGAAGAGGTCGCATGTGAAAACGAGCAAAGGGGATCGCGTCCGATGCAGCAGTCATAAGACCTAGAATTTCCATGCATAAGGCTACCGAAGGGAATGATTGAGACTGAAGGTTTCGACAAGCTGAAACCAATTTCAGACGTCTCTTGTCTGTCAGAGACAGAGTCATGGACACTGAATCTATCTGGAAACCTAAAAAGGTTACCCTTGTCTGAGGAATCAACAAACTCTTTGGTAAATTGATCCTCCAACCATGTTCTTGAAGAAACGATACAAGTCGATTCGTATGAGATTCTGCTAAATGTGAAGACTGAGCAAGTACCAAGATATCGTCCAAATAAGGAAATACCACAATACCCTGTTCTCTGATTACAGATAGAAGGGCACTGAGAACTTTTGTAAAAATCCTTGGAGCTGTTGCTAGGCCAAACGGCAGAGCCACAAACTGGTAATGCTTGTCTAGGAAAGAGAATCTCAGAAACTGATAGTGATCTGGATGAATCGGAATATGCAGATATGCATCTTGTAAATCTATTGTGGACATATAATGCTCTTGCTGAACAAAAGGCAGAATAGTCCTTATAGTTACCATTTTGAATGTTGGTATCTTTACATAACGATTCAATATTTTTAAATCCAGAACTGGCCTGAAGGAATTCTCCTTCTTTGGTACTATGAAGAGATTTGAGTAAAACCCTGGAACTGGAACTGGAATAATTACTCCAGCCAACTCTAGATCTGAAACACATTTCAGAAATGCTTGAGCCTTCACTGGATTTATTGGGACTTATTGGACTTATGGGAAAGAAAAAATCTTTTTGCAGGAGGCCTTATCTTGAAGCCTATTCTGTACCCTTGTGAAACAATGTTCTGGATCCAAAGATTGTGAATCGAACTGATCCAAATTTCTTTGAAAAATCGTAATCTGCCCCCTACCAGCTGGGCTGGAATGAGGGCCGCACCTTCATGTGGACTTGGGAGCTGGCTTTGGCTTTCTAAAAGGCTTGGATTTATTCCAGACTGGAGATGGTTTCCAAACTGATACCGCTCCTGTAGGGGAAGGATCAGGCTTTTGTTCCTTATTGTGACGAAAGGAACGAAAACGATTAGCAGACCTAAATTTACCTTTAGATTTTTTATCCTGTGGTAAAAAAGTTCCTTTCCCCCCAGTAACAGTTGAAATAATAGAATCCAACTGTGAACCAAACAATTTATTACCCTGGAAAGAAAGGGAAAGCAAAGTTGACTTAGAAGACATATCAGCATTCCAAGTTTTAAGCCATAAAGCTCTTCTAGCTAAAATAGCTAAAGACATATACCTGACATCAACCCTAATGATATCAAAGATGGCATCACAAATAAAGTTATTAGCATGTTGAAGAAGATTAACAATGCTATGAGTATTATGATCTGTTACTTGTTGTGCTAAAGCCTCCAACCAGAAAGCTGAAGCTGCAGCAACATCCGTCAAAGATATAGCAGGCCTAAGAAGATTACCTGAACATAAGTAAGCTTTTCTTAGAAAGGATTCAATTTTCCTATCTAAAGGATCCTTAAAGGAAGTACTATCTGCCGTAGGAATAGTAGTACGTTTAGCAAGAGTAGAGATAGCCCCATCAACCTTAGGGATTTTGTCCCAAAACTCTAATCTGTCAGATGGCACAGGATATAATTGCTTAAACCGTTTAGAAGGAGTAAATGAATTACCCAAATTATTCAATTCCCTAGAAATTACTTCAGAAATAGCATCAGGGACGGGAAAAACCTCTGGAATAACTACATGAGGTTTAAAAACCGTATTCAAACGTTTAGATTTAGTATCAAGAGGACCAGATTCCTCTATTTCGAATGCAATTAAGACTTCTTTAAGCAAAGAACGAATAAATTCCATTTTAAATAAATATGAAGATTTATCAGTATCAACCTCTGAAACAGAATCCTCTGAACCAGAGGAATCATTATCAGAATCAGAATGATGATGTTCATTTAAAAATTCATCTGAAAAATGAGAAGTTTTAAAAGACCTTTTACGTTTACTAGAAGATGGAATAACAGACATAGCCTTCTTAATAGATTTAGAAACAAAATCTCTTATGTTAACAGGAACACCCTGAATATTAGATGTTGATGGAACAGCAACAGGTAATGGAACATTACTAAAGGAAATATTATCTGCATTAACAAGTTTGTCATGACATTCATTACAAACAACAGCCGGAGGAACAGATACCACAAGTTTACAACAAATACACTTAACTTTGGTTGATCCAGCATCAGGAAGCAATTTTCCAGAAGTATCTTCTGATTCAGGGTCAATCTGAGACATCTTGCAATATGTAATAGAAAAAACAACATATAAAGCAAAATTGATCAAATTCCTTAAAAGACAGTTTCAGGAATGGGAAAAAATGCCAATGAACAAGCTTCTAGCAACCAGAAGCAAATAAACAATGAGACTTAATTAATGAGGAGACAATAATGACGCCCATATTTTTAGCGCCAAAAAAGACGCCCACATTATTTGGCGCCTAAATGCTTTAAGCGCCAAAAATGACGCCACATCCGGTAACGCCGACATTTTTGGTGCAAAAACGTCAAAAAAATTACGCAACTTCCGGCGACAAGTATGACGCCGGAAATGACAAAGAAAATTTTGGCGCCAAAAAAGTCCGCGCCAAGAATGACGCAATAAAATGAAGCATTTTCAGCCCCCGCGAGCCTAACAGCCCACAGGAGAAAAAGTCCAATTTTAAGGTAAGAAAAAATTGATTTATTCAAATGCATTTATCCCAAATAATGAAACTGACTGTCTGAAATAAGGAATGTTGATCATCCTGAATCAAGGCAAATAAATGTTTAAACACATATATTTAGAACTTTATATAAAAGTGCCCAACCATAGCTTAGAGTGTCACAAAAATAAGACTTACTTACCCCAGGACACTCATCTACATGTAGTAGAAAGCCAAACCAGTACTGAAACGAGAATCAGTAGAGGTAATGGTATATATAAGACTATATCGTCGATCTGAAAAGGGAGGTAAGAGATGAATCTCTACGACCGATAACAGAGAACCTATGAAATAGACCCCGTAGAAGGAGATCATTGAATTCAAATAGGCAATACTCTCTTCACATCCCTCTGACATTCACTGCACTCTGAGAGGAAAACCGGGCTCCAGCCTGCTGTGAAGCGCATATCAACGAAGAATCTAGCACAAACTTACTTCACCACCTCCAAGGGAGGCAAAGTTTGTAAAACTGATTTGTGGGTGTGGTGAGGGGTGTATTTATAGGCATTTTGAGGTTTGGGAAACTTTGCCCCTCCTGGTAGGAATGTATATCCCATACGTCACTAGCTCATGGACTCTTGCTAATTACATGAAAGAAAACTTTAATCACCACATATACTTTCATTAAGTATTGTTCTAATTGAAACCAACTTAATAATTACCTTAAAAACATTGAAGTCCTTTAAAAAAATAAATATATATACACAGGTAGCCCTCAGTTTACACCGGGGTTAGGTTCCAGAAGGAATGGTTGTAAATCGAAACCGTTGTAAATTTAAACCGTTGTAAATTGAAACCCAGTTTATAAGTCAATGGGAAGTGAGAGAGAGAGGTTCCAGGCCCCTCTCAAAATTGTCATAAGTAACACCTAATACATTATTTTTAAAGCTTTGAAATGAAGACTTTAAATGCTAGACAGCATTATAAACCTAATAAAATAATCACACAACACAAAATATATAATTAAGCTAAGTTAAATGAACAAAAACATTTGCTAAACAGCATTATAAACCTAATAAAATAATCACACAACACAGACTTCACTTGCATTTTTCTGCAAACAGTTCTTTCTATGCATTCCAATCTGGACTGAGTTAAAGACAGGAAGATCTTGTGCCTTTGAAATCTGCTTGATAGCTCAGGTCTGGTTAAACTGATTAATTTCAGCTTGCTTGGCTTTGCTGCAACACAAGCGGACAGCTCCACCTACTGGCTATTTTAATAAATGCACTGCTTCTTAATGATTTTCAATAGCAGTCACATGACTGGAAAAAAAGGTTGTTATTCTGAAACGGTGTAAATTGAATCATTGTAAAACGAGGGCCACCTGTATATATATATCATCAAATAAGAAATGTATTCCACAAATAGTGTTTTTATTAGTATGTGTTTTGTTACCCTCAGAGCACTCCAGAATAACACCTCTTGAATATGTTTTTTTTTTCCCCCTCTTTTACTTTGACCAACTAGACTAGAGCAAGGCATACATTAGGCCCTGCGTTGTTCTTAGCAATCATTGTAGCATGTTGCAGGGTGTAAGAACCTGCAGCTTACAAAATGACCATGCAAAATTTATAACCCTGGATACTCACAGATAGCTGCACAGCCTTTAGTGACTAAGGCAGTAAACCTTAGTCAAGCCTGAGTGCATAACCCATAGGGAAATTTACAAAACAAAAATATTAACACAACACACAGAAAGTTTTGCACTCTTGCAAGCACACAGCTGGATTAAAAGCAAAATGGAAGAGCCAGTCACAGCTTTTGATCAAATTTTGCAAGACCCAGGACCACATCAAGGTCTCTTTATCCAAGGGTCCCAAATATACAACCACACAATGCATGCCTCAATCAAACAGGCTAAGATACAAACAAGTATGACACAGACCCTTTGTAATTTCTCTAGACACATGCAAAACACGGAAATTAACTGCAAGCACATGTCCTGAACAACTGCACAGCTTTCAGTGACTCACAAATTGTCTGTGTCACTCTTGTTTGTTTATTAATCTGTTTGATCGAAGGCATGCATTGAGTGGTTGTAAGTTAGGGACCCAAGGAGGATGATACCTTGTCATGGCCCTGAGCCTAGCAACATTTGACCAAATGCTGTGACTAACTCTTTCATTTTGCTTTTCATCTAGCTGTGTGCTTGCAAGTTGCAAGAGTGTTTATATATATATATATATATATATATATATATATATATATATATATATATATATATATATATATATATATATATATATACACACACATACACATACATACACTCATACGTCTATTTCCCAAAGACAACCTCTGGATATGACGCTGAGCATGTGCACTTAACTTCTTTGGTCCACCATGGCGAGGCCTGTTCTGTGAAACCACTGTTTGGTCTTGCCCACCGTGCTGCAGCACAGTTTGAGGGTCTTAGCAATCTTCTTATAGCCTAGGCCAGTGATTTTTAACCTTTTTTTTTTGCCGTGGCACACTTTTTTACATTAAAAAATCCTGTGGCACACCACCATCCCAAAATTATAAAAAAATCACACATTGTAGCCTAATACAGCATATATATATATATATATATACACATACACACAAACACACACATACTGTATATATTGTGCTGTTATGCCATGCCTCCTACAAACTACCCCCTGCACTGGGAGTAAAAAACAAGCAAAGTTTAAAAAATGTCACACTGTTGTCAGTCTGCCGTGGCACACCTGAGGATCTCTCATGACACACTAGTGTGCCACGGCACACTGGTTGAAAAACACTGGCCTAGGCTATCTTTAGGTAGAGCAACAATTCTTTTTTTCAGATCCTCAGAGAGTTCTTTGCCAAGAGGTGCCATGTTGAACTTCCAGTGACCAGTATGAGAGAGTGTGAGAGCAATAAGACCTGCTCCCTGTTCACACCTGAGACCTTGTAACACTAACGGGCCACATGACACCGGGGAAGGGAAAATGGCTAATTGGACCCAATTTCGACATTTCCACTTAGGAGTGTACTTACTTTTGTTGCCAACAGATTAGACATTAATGGCTGTGTATTGAGTTATTTTGAGGGGGACAGCAAATTTACACTGTTATACAGTCTGTACACTCACTACTTTACATTGTAGGAAAGTGTCATTTCTTTAGTGTTGTCACATGAAAAGATATAATACAATATTTACAAAAATGTGAGGGGTGTATTCACTTTTGTGGGATACTGTGTGTGTATATATATATATATATATATATATATATATATATACATACACACACACACATACACTCACTGGCCACTTTATAAGGTACACCTTGCTAGTACCGGGTTGTACCCTCTCTTACCTTCAGAACTGCCTTATTTCTTCATGGCATATATTCAACAAGGTGTTGGAAACACTCATCGGACATTTTGGTCCATATTGACATGATAGCATCACGCAGTTTCTGTAGCTTTGTCAGCTGCACATCCAGGATGTGAATCTCCCATTCCACCACAACCCAAATGTGCTCTATTGGATTGATATCTGGTGACTGTGGAGGCCTTTGGAGTACAGTTAACTCATTGTCATGTTCAAGAAACCAGTATGAGATGATTTCAGCTTTGTCACATGATGCATTATCCTGCTGGAAGTAGCCATCAGAAGATGGGTACACTGTAGTCATAAAGGGATGGACATGGTCAGCAACAAAACTCAGGTAGGCTGTGGTATTTAAACGATGCTCAATTGGTACCCAAAGTGTGCCAAGAAAATATCCCCCACACCATTACACAACCACCAGCAGCCTGAACCATTGATACAAGGCAGGATAGATCCATGCTTTCATGTTGTTTACGCCAAATTCTGATACTACCTACTGAATGTAGCAGCTGAAATTGAGACTCATCAGACCAGGCAATGTTTTTCCAATCTTCTATTGTCCAATTTTGGTGAGTCTGTGTGAATTGTAGTCTCAGTTTCTTGTTCTTGGCTAACAGGAGTGGCACCCGGTGTGGTCTTCTGCTGCTGTAGCCCATCTGCTTCAAGATTTGACGTGTTGTGCGTTCAGAGATGGTATTCTGCAAACCTTGGTTGTAACGAGTGGTTATTTGAGTTACTGCCTTTCTTTCATGTCGAACCAGTCTGCCCATTCTCCTCTGACATCAACAAGGCATTGTCGTCCACATAACTGCCACTCACTGGATATTTTCTCTTTTTCTGACCATTCTCTGTAAACCCTAGAGATGGTTGTGTGTGAAAATCCCAGTAGATCAGCAGTTTTTGAAATACTCAGACTAGCCCGTCTGGCACCAACAACCATGCCACGTACAAATTCACTTAAATCCCCTTTCTTCCCCATTCTGATGCTCAGTTTGAACTTCAGCAAGTCGTCTTCACCACGAATAGATGCCTTAATGCATTGAGTTGCTGCCATGTGATTGGCTGATTAGCAATTTCTGTTACCAAGCAATTGAACAGGTGTACCTAATAAAGTGGCTGGTGAGTGTATATATCTATATATATCAAAAACATTAGGCTGGCACTCGCTGGTCTTTTGTGAATTAAATCTTTTAATCTTGTGACATTTCGGTGACAATTTTCTCTTCCTCAGACAAACCTACTATGATATACAATGCAGTTTTAAACATTGTTACAAACCACACCTCCTCTGTAAAAGGGTGCTAAAACAGTTGTCATGGTGACCAAAGTTTTATGAGTATAGTATAGGTACATCATAATAACAACAAGCTCATAAATCTACATGAATTGGTGCTGTGTACAGGTGCAAAGATAAGGAACAGCTGTATGTATCTGATAACACAGACTCATATGTATCGTAGATCCATAATCTGTATCAAACGTATAATGTCATATAGTTTATTAAATTATAAGCGGCTATCCTGCCTACTCTGTCATTATCAAACCGCAACGGGGTAAACATAAAACTAAATTGTACTCACTTCTAACTAAATATTCTTAAACTTGAACCGCCACGTTGTGCACCGTATGGTAGCGTTTGTTCACTGAAAGCCAACCTTCAAGCTTGTGACATTAACAGCATCCAAAGTGAGCGTATCCTATCCACCTACAGGATGCTCAATGACCAATAACATATATAGAATGCTACACGAGGAGGAGTTCACAACCTCCAAAGCCAGTCAGATTACAAGGGGCCGATTTATTAAGATCCGAAAGGCCCTGAATGTACCTGTTTCCGTGCAAGCTTTCAGGATCACCGGAAACAGGAGTTAAGAAGCAGCGGTTTTAAGACCGCTGCTCTTTAACTAGTACACCTCCACTGAGGCGATGGACATCAATCTGCCTGATCGTATACGATCGGGTTAATTGACACCCCCTGCTAGCGGCCGATTGGCCGTGAATTTGCAGGGGGCGGCATTGCACAAAGAGTTCACCAGAACTGCTTGTGCAATGTTAAATGCCAACAAAATAAACTAAACCTGCAATAAAATGAAAATCTAATATAAACCTACATATGCAGTGTATAGCTTTAAAAAAAAATCTGGCTACGTTATCCTTATTGGATCACAGGGCTACTAAAAAATCTACTGAATACTCATCCCTCTCTATCACCTATTCTTATAAGGGCTCAGACTTAAACATTATCCTTGGACCCTGATCATTATATCTAAAATACTATGTGTTTGACTTGTAAATACTGTCTAAGGGGTATACTGCACCCTTTATTTCATTGGAATACTTTGATAGCCTGTAAGAAAAAGAAAAACATCCTATGGAAGAAAGCAAAACCACTGTTCAACCCATCTGGATGTATAATCCGTAAAACATATATCCAACGGGACTCCAGTTGCAGTAGCCTCCTGTCACGGTCTTCACCTCTCTTCAACAGAGGTAAACGATCTAGCAGAGTAAACCTTAAATCACCGACATTATGGGCTGCCTCTTTAAAATGCTGGGCAACAGGTTTATCACTTTGTCCTTTTATAAGAGCCAAACGTATGGCTGATCTATGGTTTGCCATATATGAAAACATAAATTATGCTTACCAGATAATTTATTTTCCATCTGTATGAGGAGAGTCAATGGCTTCATTCCTTAATTGTGGGAATAAAGGAGGCAAAGACACCCCAGCCAAAGGCTTAAATACCTCCCCCACTCCCCTCATCCCCCAGTCCATTCTGCCAAGGGAATAAGGAACAGTAGGAGAAATCGGGGTATAAATGGTGCCAGAAGAACAAAAATGTTTGGTCCGCCCAACAGAGAAAACGGGCGGGAGCCATGGACTCTCCTCATACAGATGGAAAGGAAATTATCTGGTAAGCATAATTTATGTTTTCCATCTTAATATGAGGAGAGTACACGGCTTCATTCCTTACTTGTGGGAAATCTATACCCAAGCTCTAGAGGGCACTGAATGAAAATGGGAGGGTAAAAGAAAGGCAGACCCTATTCTGAGGGCACCACAGCCTGCAAAACCTTTCTCCCAAAAGCTGAAGCAAAAACGTCAAATTTGTAAAACTTTGAAAAAATATGTAAGAAGGACCAGGTAGCCACCCTACAAATCTGCTCCATGGAGGCCTCATTCTTGAAGGCCCAAGAAGAAGCCGCAAACAACATCCTTCAAGGCCACGATGGAGCAATTAGAATAGTCAAAACTTGCCCCCTGCTTGATGTGGTCCACTACCCAAGGTAAAAGTGGTAACGGTGGAAAAATGGAAATTAGGTTGAACCCCCAGGGCACTGCTAAGGCATCTATCAGCTCTGCCTGGGGATCCCTAGACCGCGAACCATATCTGAGTAGCTTGGTATTGAGTCTGGATGCCATGAGATCTATCTCCGGCGTCCCTCATCAATTGCAAATCTCCACAAACACTTTGTGATAGAGAGTCCATTCCCTCGGATGAAACAATTGTCTGCTGAGAAAGTCCGCTTCCCAGTTCTCCACACCCGGAATGTGGATCGCTGACAGTGAGCAGTTGTGGGCCTCCACCCAGTCCAGAATTCGAGATACTTCCCTCATGGCTAGGGAGCTTCTCGTCCCCCCCCCCCCCCTGATGGTTGATGTAAGCCACGAGGTAATGTTGTCCGATTGAAATCGGATAAACTGGGACGAACCAAGAAGAGGCCAAGCCCTTCAGAGCATTGAAGATCGCTCAAAGTTCCAGAATGTTGATCGGGAGAAGAGATTCCACTCAAGTCCACCGGTCCTGTGCCTTCCTGGCACCCCAAACAGCTTCCCATCCTGATAGACTTGCGTTTATAGTCACAATCTCCTAGGATGGTCTCAAGAAGGATGTCCCCTGGGACAGGGGATCTGGACAGAGCCACCAAGAGAGAGATTCTCTCGACCAGTTGTCCAGAGAAATTTGTTGGGATAGATCTGAGTGATAGCCATTCCATTGTCTCAGCATGCATAACTGAAGAGGTCTGAGATGAAACCTGGCGACACTATGAGCCCAATCACCTCCATACACCGGGCCACAGATGGCCTCAAGGAGGTCTGGTGGGCAAGACAATTGGAAGTAATTTTGCAACGTCTCTGGTCTGTAAGAAATATCTTCATAGATATGGAATCTATTATCATGCCCAGGAATTCCTCTCTGGTACTCGGAACCAGAGAACTCTTTCCTAAGTTTATCTTCCATCCATGAGATTGAAGAAGTATAGAAGATCTCTCGAATGGTCTTCTGCCAACTGGCAGGATGGAGTCTGGACCAGGATGTCGTCCAAATAAGGCCACCGGGAGCAGAGCCCCCAGAACCTTCGTAAAGGCTCTTGTAGCGGTAGCCAGACCAAAAGGAAGAGCTAAAAAATGGTCCAGAAAAGCAAATCTTAAGTGATCTTTGTGTATTGGTACATGAAGGTAAGCCTCCTTCAAGTCTATCAAAGACATGAACTGTCCCTCTTGAACTAAGGGCAGAATAGACCGTATCGTCTCCATCTTGAACAATGGCACCAACAGAAACTTGTTTAAGCACTTTAGGTCTAGAATCGGGTGAAAACATACCCTCCTTTTTTGGGACCACAAAAAGGTTTGAGTAGTATCCCAGATCTATCTCTGCTAGAGGTACTGGCACAATCACTCCTAGGGAGGAGAGATCCCTCACGCACCCTAGAAAAGCATCTCGTTTTTATGGTCTTGAAGACAGGTTTGATAAGAGGAATCTGCCCCTGGGTGGATGAGATTTGAAACCTGTCCTGTAACCCTGAGCAATGACCTCCAGAACCCAAGGGTCTTGCACATCTCCCAGCCAAGCCTCCACAAAGAGAAATAGTCTGCACCCAACACGATCCAGCAACAAACCACAAAGCCCTACAGGCTAGAACAGAAAAGCTGATGTCTTGGCATTCAAGCGAATAATCTGCATGATTTCATCACAAATAAACCAATTAGCTACCCTAAAGGCCTTAATTCTTTCCTGGATTTCATTGAGGGGGGTTTCCACCTTGATCATCTCCTCAAGTGGGATAGTGGTGCGCTTAGCAAGCGTGGAAATAGCTCATCCACTTAGGAACAGCCCCCCACAAGTCTAATTAGGAGTCAGGAACCGGGAAAATTTTCTTAAAGGAAGAAGAAGGGGAAAAAGAGGATCAGAGTCTTTCCCATTCATTCTTAATAATATTTGCCATCTTAACGGGAACCGGGAAAGTTTGTGGCACCACCTTGTCCTCATAAACTTTATCAAGTTTAGGAATAGAAGGTTCCTCGGGTAACTTAGGTTCCGGAACCTCTAACGTAGCCAACTTTTTCCTTTAACAGAAAGCATAAGTGTTCTATCCTAAATCTAAAGTCTGGTTCCTCCGCAGCCGGAGCTTAGAGGCAGCTAAGTCTGACCCAAAAAGAGCCTCCTCTGAAGTATCAGAGGCATCTTCATCAGCGGATAATCTAGTATCAGATAAATCCAGCAAGTTGGTAGATGACCCCTGGGAAGGACAGCAAGTAAAATAACCTTTCACTTGCGCTTAGCAGGGCGAGGTAAAGCACTAAAGGCCGCAGACACTGCCGTTTGCAACTGTTCAGAAAAGTCTGGTGGTAAGAGGGCCCCTCCCGAAGGAGGATTAGTTGTGCAATGGGAGCTGCATGTGTAATAGGAGATGATTGCAGGGAACGCACCTCGCGGGACGGAGAACCCTCAGAGGTGGACGGCTCAGTGGTAATAAACATCTTGGTCTTTTTAGATATAACTACTTTATCAAGGCATGTGGAACATAATTGAGCAGGAAGGGATACCGTAGCCTCCTCACAATAAAACAGGTATTAGATTTGGGTTAAGAGGAGTACCTTAACGCATCAGGAGCCCTCCATAGCTTGCGCTTTTAAGATGGACTATAGGAAAAAGTAAATGGCACCTTTATACCCCCAATGGCCGGGGCACTCACCACCTCCTATGACCAGGCCCCACAGAGAAACCGCTTTTTCTCCTGTAAACCGCACAGTCAGGAAAGAGGAAGTTAATGAGGCCACACCGGTTACATGGAGTGTTATGCAGGACCGCCCCTGCTGCAGGAACAAAAGCGCACCAACTAACCGGCTAAGTAGTTATCCAAAAACTAAAGTACAACCTGAATGTTCCTACATCTGCCAGAGCCTCATCTCACACATGTCCAGCATAAAACATAAAGAAAATAATGTGTAAATCCCCCCTGTTCAATAATCCCCTTCCGGAAATATTAACCCTTGATTCCATACAGATAAACGAGTCACACTGTGACCCTGTCTTCTAACGTTATATGAAATAAATGAAACGATCTTACCGGAATCATTGCCATGGAACAGACACACAGCCTCTCAGTTTGACAGTCTTGTAGCCTCGCACCTGACATGGACTTGAGTGATAGAAGCAGGCAGTGAAACTCGTCGACACTGATTGCTTAGGAGTTGTCATACGAGTCTGGATGGTTTTGCAGAAAGACTCTCCCTGCATCTCCAGACCCTAACATTTGTCAATACTCTCACTGAGAGGCTGACAAGACTACTTAAAACTCCAGTCCCATAATGAAGAGTACTACCCTCCAAAAGAGACTACTCCAAATCTTCCGACACTTCTCTGCCATCCTCCTGTGATGAAAGGCAAAGAAAGACTGGGGGATGAGGGGAGTGGGGGAGGTATTTAAGCCTTTGGCTGGGGTGTCTTTGCCTCCTCCTGGTGGCCAGGTTCTGTATTCCCACAAGTAAGGAATGGAAGCTGTGGACTCTCCTCATATTAATATGGAAAATGTGTTTTTATTGTTTCCAAGTAGAGATACACTAAGCACCAGCTAGCTGAGAAGTTGTGAAATAACTTGGGTGACCCTATTGCCGCTTTAAAAAGGGACACATATGAAAAATACATATGTCAGGGTTCTTATACAAAACCATTTCTTGAAACAGCCCTGACATATGTATTTTTTCATATGTGTCCCTTTTTAAAGCGGCAATATGTTCAGCCTAGAAATAACCCAGTAGTGGAATTTCTGATAAGGATTTTAATTTGTGTGTTGTATCCCATCTTTTAATTGCAACAATAAAAGTTATATTTTATTTAGCCCAAGTTCCTACTTATACATTAGTCTGGACATAGAGTGCTAAGATAGCATTACTTTTTGTGGAACTTAGTTCCAATGGTCTTTTTTATATATTGAATTAATGCTAGCACCACTCCGCCATACATAGGAATACAGTAGATAGGGTAAACAGAATACCCTTTCAACTTAAATACAGGAGGAGTTTCTAAAGTGAGTATTCTAAAAAATTGATGAGGATCTTAATGAAGCACAATCAAGCGGAATATGACAGATTGGAGACTGTAATAAATTAATACGACACCCTAAAAAAAATGAAAGTCATTCAGAGTTTGAGAAATTATACAAACTTATCAAAAAGAACTAGATAAGTATGAAGAAGAACTGAAGAATATCAAATAGGGAAACTAAATAGAGATATCAAGACTTCTCCAATCAACGAGTCTATAAATGGAGAAAGAGAGGATTCTATAACAACCCGAACCAACAGGTTAAAGCAAATATAGTCCAATGTGATATTTCAGATACAGAGGGGAAGAAGGAGAACAACTTAATGAAGAAACTCTGAGTACTTCCATGTCCACATCAACAAATAACAGAAGAACGAACACTAGAAATAAAAGAAAACAGCATTTTTTAGAGCAAGGAGAGGGGGGAGGAGGAACAAGCAAAAAACCAACCAGAGGTCACAACCACAAAACAACAGGTTACCAGAACTGGAGAGAAACCAGGAGACCCCCGAGCCCCTTCTCCACTCTAAGGATAAAACAATGAGGGTCATTAATCTATCTACAATACCTATAAGCAAAGAACATATCTCTGTACTATCTAAAGGTTTGCCCTTTTGTCCATCACAAGACACAAATAAATTTGAAATAATAAAAGACATACAATTATATTGAGAAAAATTGCGTGAAGAAGCACTTTCATAATGATACCCCCAGTACTAGGGTGGAGTGAAGAAGAAATCAACAGTTTAAAGACTTAGAAGAACTACTAAGTGAAAATTAAGAATTTGTCCAAAACAAATGGTGAAATAAAATTACAAACAAATCCACCTTTGTACCTAAAAGTGTATAAGCATCTCAGATCGAGATCTTTGACAACTTAGTATGTCAAGAAATTACAGATTTGAAATTTCAACCAAAATACAGAATCTAACATACAAGGAACGGAAAGCCCTGAAAGAAATACAAACTTGGGAAGAAGTAATAATCAGAAATTCGGACAAAGGAGGAAATATTGTAATCTGGCCATTAGAGATGTATCTGAGGGAAATAAACAAACAGCTGATGATAAAAACTGTTACCACAAGGCTACTGTTTAATCCAGTAAATGGATACCAACAGATATACAATCATATGAATGATAAAGCACAGAGAAATTCAAATAATTACAACAAAAGTAAAAACATTCTTAACAGTACTGAATCCAAAAGTAGCGACCCTCTATCTCATCCCCAAAATTCACAAAACCAGCTGAACCCCCCCAGGAAGACCAATACTATCTGGAATAGGAAGCTTGACTGAAAAAGCCAGTCAATATGTTGATTACCGACTAAGATCCTTTGTACATCAATTACCTCTTATGTATAAGACTCTATGGAAGTGTTACAAAAATTGGATAACATTTACATTGAGGATAAGACATGGTTAGTCACCACAGATGTGGAGGCCTTATACGCTTCGATAGAACATGACAAAGGAATTAAAGCAGTACAATATTTCTTGAATCAACATTCTGAGGAAAGTGAACTACATAATGAATCATGAATAATCAATTCTTCATACAAACAAGGGGAACAGCGATGGGGAAAGCATGTGCCCCCATATACGCAAACTTATTTTTAGGATGGTGGGAGGCGGAACATGTATTCACGGAAACCAACAGTGAATATAGAGATCATATTCCACTTTGGCTAAGATTCATAGATGACATATTTTTTATCTGGGAAGGAAGACAGGAAAAATTACTTGAATTCATGAACAAACTAAATCATAATGATTTTAAATATTCGTTTAACATCAGAACATAGCCAAAAGGAAATAGCCTTCCTAGACATAAAAATAAGTAAAGAATCAGACGGAAGAATTTCAACATACTTCTATCGTAAGAAAACAGCAACCAACAGTTTATTACATCACTCAAGTGCACATGCACCTAGTACCTTAACAAGGCTCCCCACAGGAGAATTCTTAAGATATGTTGTAACTGTACGGATCTGAAAATCTACTAACTATTTAAAATTCAAAGTAGTGCTTTTTTTTGCTTTTATTAATTATGCTATTCTACTGTGTTTAGTGATCGTTTAAGTGTAAGTATAGGTTTATTGCGCTGGGTCAGTTTCATACATAATAACTAATATGGTTTGTGAACAGGAGAGACTATAATTTATCTGTAGGAAAAAAGAATGGAAGATGTGTTCCTGACTCTGAGCCCAGATATGTTAAATGTTAATTAGATCTGAAAATGTTCTCTACATAAACTGGAATCAGCAAATTGCATAGCTATTCACAATTAAAGGGACACTCAACTCAAAATTAAACTTTCATGATTCAGATAGAGCAGCAATTTTAAACAACTTTCCAAATTACTTTTTTTACAAATGTGCAGTCTTTTTATTTGTACACTTTTGATACATTAGCATGTGCAAGAATGTGGAAATGTCTGAATTTAGACGTTTTCTAAAAAAGAAAAGAGCATGTGCAAGAATTCACAGACTATACGTATATGCGTTTGTGATTGGTTGATGGCTGTAACATGGTACAGGGGGAGTGGAAATAGACATAACTGAAATTTATCAGCAAAAAAATCTACTACTCATTTGAAGTTCAGACTAAGTGCTATTGCATTGTCCTTTTTATAGTGCATTTAATGATTATGCAAATCTACTGTATTTACTAGTCATTTAAAGGGACACTCAGGTTAAATTAAATTTCATGATTCAGATACAGCATGTCATTTTTTTTTTTTTTTTTTTTAATTTATTTTTATTCACAAGCATCAGAGATTTCATTACAACATAATTTCATGCATAGATGATGAAAAGAGAAAAAAAAAGAGAAGACAAACTAAAGAAAAAAAAAAGAAAAACATCAATATCAGTTCTTATAGTGACAGAACTTAGTCAAAACATATAAAATATATTTTATCTCTCCTCGAATATGCAGCATGATATTTTAAACCTGTCTATCTGATGCCCATTATCCTTTTCCTTAAACAACCAAGAAAACAAAAATAAACAAAACAAAACAAAACAAAAAAAAAAAAAAACAAAAAAAAAAGGGAGGGAATGGGGGGGAGGGCAAGAAGGAGAGGGGAACGAGAAAAGCAAAAACAGACTGATTAGACAAAGATCAGGACCTTAATTAATTATTAGTTAACTCGCAAAGATCTACCAGATTCCCAGAAGAACCAGCTCCGAATTTCTAAAGGGATAAATCAGATGTTCAATTTCGCTTATGGGTAGGGGTTTTGATGAAATCTGACCATTTAGAGAAGAAATTCCCCACTTCTTGATCACTCTGTAAATTAGTATCTAGCTGTTCTATTATGCATTGTTTCTTCAACAATTCTTTATCTCTGATATACTTGGTGTTACTCGAGATTTCCACTTCTTCAGTATTAAGTATCGGCCAGCGAGAATTATCAAAATAACTATTTTAAGTTTATCTCGAGGGAGGCCAAATTCTTCCAACGGAAAAAATTATATTTAGAGGGGATAATGTCAATGAGGATATCCTAGACCATTGATCATCCAGTATTGTATTTTCTGCCAGCAATTCCTTATTTTTGGACAGTACCAGAACATGTGAATAAGGTTAGCGGAGGGATAGGAGCATTTTGGACATTTATTAAAAGTTTTACTTCGGCATTTAGCTCCCTTCTCGGTGAAAAGTATGTCATAAATAATAATTTAACATGTGTCTCCCTCCATGTAGCGGAGAGGGTAGCACGAGCTATCGCTTGAATGATAAGGTAATTACAGAAGTTTCTCCTAAGTTTTCTGCAAAGAGTATTTGTCCACTTAGCCTGCAGGTTTTCTAATATTTCTGGGCCTTTAAGAGAGGCAGAGTTAATCTGGTATATGATAGGAATGGAATGTCAAAAACCATTCTTAGCTAACTAAGATCCAGTTCTCAAGTATACCTAAGGACCATTCCCAACCAAAGCGCTTATCAACCCAGAGCAAAGTGTCGTGCTGCAAGAATAAGCGAACAAATTTTTTATTGGAATGTGGAAGTCCTTTTTAAGAGAATCGAAAGTTTTAATAAATTATTTTGGAGGTCAAATAGTTGGTGAATGTTTGGAGGCCCTAAGGATTTCCAGTTAGAGAAAAGAGCAGATTGCATACCCGGCTTGAAAACTGTGGGTTATTTAAGAAGGTAGGTATCGTGAGATTCTAGACTGGACTATGTAACATTGAACAGACCTTTTTCCACATCAGGATTGGATTGTAGATAGACTTAATTTTCTTTAATATGGGTGGAATTATCTTTTTATCACAATGTAATAGCGCTATCAGGGAGCATGGGTGGGCTATTTTTTTTCGTATTCAAGACTTGTTACATAGTTAGCATTGGTTAACCAATCCATTGCTACTCTAGCCTGAAAGTTATATTGTATAATCGGATATCTGGCAGAGAGAGTCCTCCCTGCTCAACCGGAAGCATTAATTTGGATAGGGAGATCCTAGGTTTCTTATTTTGCCACAGAAGGAGCGGAGCGCCGAATTAAAGGATAAAATATCTTTTGTTTTTAAGATGAGTGATGTATTCTGAAATACGTACAAAATTTTGGGGAGAAGGGTCATCTTGTAAAGTGCAATCCGGCCTGACAAAGACAAGGGAGTTTTTGCCAATTTTTAAAGGCTTCTCTAATTTTTTTAAGTACCGGGGGGATGTTTAGATCATACCAGGCATTAGGATTAGAGGAAATCCATATGCCTAGATATCTAAATGCATTTTGAACTATAGTAAATGGGATATTTGTAGAAGAATATTTGGTATGTGTAATCCAACAAAGCTCCGATTTTAAAACATTTACTTTATAGCCGGAAAAAGAACCGAATTGGTCTATAATGGCAAGAAGTTTTGGGATGTTTCTGGCCGTATTAGAGATATAAAGCAATACGTCATCTGCATATAATGCAATTTGCAGTTCTTTCCCTTTGATTTTAATCCCTTGAAGTTGATGGGATCTGGATGGCAAGTGGTTCAATGGCCAGATCAAACAGGAGAGGGGAGAGAGGACACCCCTGTCTAGTCCCTCTCCTTAATCTTATATCGGAAGTCATATCCCCGTTAACTAAAATTCTTGTATATGCGTTGCTGTATAGATTGTTGAAGGAGCGGAGGAAATTACCTCCAAGGCCAAATTGTTGTAGCGTGAAACACAAGTGATCGTGATGTATCGAATCGAACGCTTTTTCGGCGTCGATGGATATAATTGCTTTATCAGAGGTGTCCTCTCCCCCCAACCCCTCCGAGTCCAGCAAGTTGAGACATTCTATTGTCGTGAATACCTCTCTTATCTTAGCAGATGAATTTCGCCCTAAAAGAAAACCTGCCTGATCACTATGTATAATGGAAGAGAGTAAAGGTTGAAGTCTGTTTGATAAGATAGATGTAAAGAGTTTATAATCTGTATTAAGGAGCGCGATGGGTCTGTATGACTCTTTTTTTTCCGGATCTTTCCCCTGTTTCAAGATAAGAGTTGTATACGAGGCAGTGAATTCCTTAGTTGGGATGTTACCTGATATGTATATGTCATTAAAAAGAGAAGTTAAGTGTTTTATTATCTCGGGAGATAAAATTTTATAAAATTCATTTGGAAGTGCATCAGGTCCTGATGCTTTATTAGAGGAAGATTTTGAATTGTTGTAGCAATTTCTATTTCGGTAAAAGGAGATTGCAACGTTTCCAATAAGTCTGGGGTCAGAGTTGGAAAGTTATTTGATTCCAAAATTTTTCTCGGTGTGAGATATTAGAGTTTTTTAAGGAATACAGAGACTCATAGTATTCTGCAAATATTCTGGATATTTCTTCGGGAGAGTTAAAGTTTTTATTGCCACATGATATAGTTTTTATTATAGATGAGCCTCTTTCAATCTTCACTAAGTTTGCTAAAAGCTTCCCTGTTTTATTGCCATAATGGTACAATTTGGCCTTCAGCCTAAGATCTCTTTGGGTAGTTTTGTAGAGCAGAGAGAATCTCTCTCCGCCAATGCCGCGTTATATTTAGACCAGTTCTCAGATGTTTTGACTAAAATATAACGATTGTATGCATTTGTGACAGCCCTTAATGTCTCAGTCTCCCTTTTTTTCATTTTCTTAGTTCTGGAGATGGAGTAGGCTATAGAATTTCCCCACGAAGGACTGCCTTCGCAGTTTCCCAAAATAAAGCAGGTTTAAAAGTATGTTGTTGGTTATTGATTGCATATTCCCGAAATCTGGAAATGAGCCAGTTCTTAAATTTTAAGTCATTTGCAAGGTAACGTGGAAAGAAAAACTAAAATTCTTATTCCCTGACAGAATTGAATCAAATTCAAGAGTAATCGGGGCATGATCCGAGATAGTAATAGGTAAAATATTAGCAGTTACTTTTGACTTGCAGAATCTTTCGTCGATTAAAAACAGTCGATTCTTGAAAGCGATTTATGCGCTTTCGAATGACATGTAAAGTCTCTAAGATCCGGATTTTGGATCCTCCAAATATCACAAAGCTTTAAATTGCGGAGAAGTTTCAAAAATAATTTAGACTCTAGGTTGTCTCTCTTGGTTTTAACTAAGCAAGCAGAATTTTGTCTAAGCCTATCGAGGGGGTGTTGGGGAGCCATATTGAAGTCGCCAGCCAGGACCAGATGACCTTCAGCGAATGATAAGAGCTTGTTTTGCAATGTTTCCCAGAATGGGAGATCAAAGACATTAGGGGCATATACATTGCAGAGTGTATATAATATTTTTGCAATTCTAATTTTTAACATTAAATATCTACCCTCCTGATCCGTATCTACCTGTATGACCTCATAGGGGAGTCTCTTCCCCAAGAGAATCGCGACCCCACTCTTTCTTTTTACTGTAGAAGAAAAAAAAACATCTTTGACCCAGGAAGATTTAAGTTTTAAAATTTCTTCAGACTTTAATGTGTTTCCTGTAAAAGGGCTATATTAGTATTAATCTTTTTTAACTGAAGAAGTATTGCCTTCCGCTTAATCGGGGAGGTAAGGCCTCCAATATTCCATGAGGTTAATTTAAGTTTAAGGCCCATCATCGTCATTTTTTATAAAAGAAAAGAAGGGGTAAAGACAGAGAGGAAAAAAAAAAAAAAAAAAAAAAAAAGGGAGAGAAAAAAGGGAAAAAAAAAAAGGGGAAAAAAAAAAAAAAAAAAAAAAAAAAAAAACAACCATATAGAAAATAAAAAAATAGCTATATTACCCATAGCACTTATTACCCTAACCTGGAGAGGTCTGGACTTTTTGTTCTTTTAGGGGGGGGAATGCGTAGAATAAAATTTTTCTGCTTCAAGGGCTGTATCAAAAAAATGTGTTGTATTGTCAATCATTAATCTGAGTCTGGCAGGGTGTATGATAGTAGCACGAAGACCTTGTTGTATAAATTTCGTGCACATTGGGGCCATCTTCTTTTTTGTGCTGTTTCTGCTGCATAATCCTGAAATATAAAGACTTTGGCACCTTCAACCATTAGGGGTTGGTGTTTGCGATATTGTTGTAAAAACATAATTTTATCCTGATAGTTCAGGAACTTAGCTATGACAGGTCTAGCCCTCTTGTTGATATTGACAGAGGAGATTGGTCCCATCCTATGTACTCGTTCAATTATTATTTTAGGATAGTTCTCAGGTATCTGTAGTAAGTGTGGAAGGGTATGTGTAAATAATTTATTAAGGTCTTCTGGCTGTTTACTCTCAGGAAGGCCTATTAATCTTAAATTATTACGCCTTGAGCGATTCTCAAGGTCTTCAACTCTATTTTGTGTTTTGATAAGGGCTGAAGACATGGCTTCCAATTTGTCATTTTGATTTGAAACCAAGTCTTCAAGATCTGAGACTCTTTGCTCGACCTCAGAAAATCTTTCAGCAAATTGTTTGACCTCTGAGGTTAAGCAAGCGATATCTTGTTTGAGCTCCTTTTTTAAGGAGTCAAATTTAGGGGTGAGTGCGTCAGAAATTTTAGAAACCAGAGATTGTACATCAATATGTTCCTGCGTACTTAAAAGGTCGCAGGAAGGTGCCTGCATTTCTGTTTGAACCTCAGGAACAGATTTATATTTCTTATCTCTTTGTCTAGCCGACATGGCTGCAGGTGAAGTTTTACCGTGAGAGTGAAGGAATTTATCCATAAACTATAAGTGAAGAGAGTGAATTTAGAGTGAATTTAAAGTGAATTTTATTTATTTATTGTTTTAAGGGGGGAAAAAAAAAAAGAAAAAACCCAGTCAGCAGAGAAAAGGAAAAGAGAGGGGAGTGAGGGGTGCAGGATGGGTGTGTAGGTAAAGTGTTGGCATAAAGTGGGAGAGAAGGTAGAAGGGATCCTTCCCTTTCTCTCCTCTCTCCCCTTTTAGGGGGGAGGTGAATTAAGTGTGTTAGGCAGCCACAGCCGGGAGACAAGAGATCTTGGGGTCCCTTGGTTCTCTTTAGAATAGATTAGATAAATATAAGGCTACTCACTATATGACAAATTTATACAGTATGAGCTTGCCTTAGAAATGTCAAATATATAAATATGTTAGTACATATGTTAGGGAGAGGTTGATTTGTTGGTCTTAATCAGCTACTTTGTCCCAGGTATCTCTTGATCTGGGATATCTGTAGTCAGAGTGGGGACAGGGGATTGTAGAATCAAGGTTGATGGAGCTATTTATATAGTATGGTTTTTAAAATTTGTGATATATTTTATAAAGCTCCTGAACTAAAAGCCTTATTAAAGGCTACAATAAATTCTGAAAGAATCATTTAAACTAAGATAAACCTTCTCCTTAGTAACCAAATAACCCAAAAAGGAAAAAAAAATAAAGTAGCAACCCTTTAAGGGAATTTTCCTTCTAGAAAGTAAAGTTATACAAAGTGGAACACCAATTAATTACAATTACTTATACTCACAGAAATTGACTCTATACATTTCTGTATTTCTTAGTATTTGCTAGGCTGTATGTTAGATATGCAATAGTTATGGATTAATAGATTATTTTAACAATATAGCCTTATAGTCCCCAGAAGATAGTATTGGTTTAAAGTCCTCTTTTCCTTCCCCTCCGTTCTTCTCCTCCTCTCTCCCTTTTATCCCTCTTTTCCTTCAGTTTAGATGAAAAACTCAGATCTTATTTAAGCAGCACTTTTTTCCACGTATTGAGGTTTTAAAGAAAAAAGATATTTCATATGCTGGTTAATATATTCCTTTATATAAAGTCATTCAGCATGTCATTTTAAACAACTTTCCAATTTACTTCCATTAAAAAAAATGTGCACAGTGTTTTTATATTTACAATTTTTGAGTCACCAGATCCTACTGAGCATGTGCAAGAATTCACAGACTATACGCATATGCATTTGTGATTGGCTGATTGCTATCACATGGTACAAGGGGAGTGGAAATATACATAACTTTAAAATTGGTTATAAAAAAATCTACTACTCATTTGAAGTTCAGGCTAAGTGCTATTGCATTGTCTTGTTATCTTGCATTTGTTGATTATGCAAATCTAATGTGTTGACTGGTCCTTTAAGGAGAACAAGTTAAAGGGACACTAAACACCTGTCTTCTAATAATCCCTAAAACCTACTTTTTCTTAATAAAAAAAAATATATATATATTCACTGCTGTCTTTTTTTTATATGCTCCTCTTACCCCAAACTGTTGAAGGAGATTGTTTTAAAGTACAGCATGGATCCACTGCTTGATTCTCCGATGTAAGCTGCCATATTGTAACGTGCGTTGCAGGCAGATGCACAGAAGTCACATGCTCATGATGCAGTCACGTTACACACATACGGCTATATTACATACAGTATACTTAGAGGATCACATCTGTGTGAGCTGATGTGACTGAAGAAACATATTTATTAGAGTATAAATATATTAGATTTACCCAATTATGTACATACACATCATATGCATCAGATCTTAAATAAAATGCTTATTAAGTACTGTATTTGTGTTTCTAACTCCCCCCACAGTTAATACTTCAAACTGCCCACAAGTTTTATGTTTTAAGAAAAGCCGTTTGCTGCAGGCGCTATTATCAGTGTAATTTATTTGTAACCTCCGTGAGGGGAGACAGAGGGGGAGGCTGTGACACTGCATATACTCTCAGTGCAGAAGATTTCTGGTTTTCAAAACTTCTGTTATCTAAATCACTAAGGCTGACAGTTGT